>NC_037683.1:38387636-38687636 GCF_003255815.1 Theropithecus gelada | reverse complement strand
TGGCTTTCCTTTAACTGTGGTGTGAGTTGAGTAGAGTCCATTAGATTTATTTCTGGATGTTTTCAGAGGGCTAAGGCTCTATATTGGGTCTTTATTGTTGAATTATTGCCCTTGGTTTTGCAGAAGGGAAAATTAGCAGTGGTTTTTATGTCGTAGTGTGGGCTGTGATCCAGTAGAAGGCTCTTGAGAGCAATGGGTGGTAGATATACTCTTGGCCTCCAGGCCACCTTTGTGTATCCTAGCTTTTATAGCTGTGCTCTGTGATGAGAGGAGAACAGAAGTGGCTCCCTCACCACATCTGCTCCTGGGTCTTGGGATAGAAACTTCCCATCACTGACACTGTGTCCACAATTTGTTGTTGCTGTTGTTAGGTGTTTTGGACCATGGAGCTCCCTTGGGCAAAGGTCCAGCAGTGATACAGGCCCACTTTTACTGTACCAGCCCTGTGGAGGAAGGTATTCAGGCTGTGCAACTCACTCTTCTGTTTACCTGTATGACCTGCCCCTCGTTTTCTGAGAGTGTGGGTTCTTTCCCGGCTTGAGAGCCAGGCACAGATGCCAGTTCTGCACTCCCAAGTCATGGGCCACAGCCCTGCAGCACTAGGACTTTCTCAGAACTTCCTTTTCCAGATTCTTGGGATTGGGTCCCAAGTGCACTGGGAGATCTGAAGGACAAGCATGCCCCAGCCCTTCAGGTAAGCTGGCTCTGCCTCTCCCAGTCTGCTGGTTAGCTGGGACCAGAGCCTCTCAGATGGAGATGGGGAGCCCTGGGGATGGGCACCTATGTCTGGGCTTTGCCAGAGCTATCCCATGTACCTGCTAAAGCCTGTATCCATCTAATCTCTGGGGAGATTCCCCTGTCAGCTCAAACATCTGTGGAATGTATGGGGTCCCCTGCAGCTAAGATCCCAAAAGTCTATGGCAAGTATGAGCAGTACCCCAGTCCCGTCACTCAGCTTTTCCCCAGGAGCCATTTGGGGCCAGGAGCCAGCCTTAGTATTCAGGCACACCAAATGGGAGTTCCCAGCTTCCTCTCTCTTCAGCCTCAGTATCTGCATCTTTTCTCCATCCACATGTGGAATATTGTCTCCAATGATATGTTCAAATTATGTTAGTTTAGTTGAAATCTTGGTCCCTTTCAGCAGGAGCAGTACTTCCTGGAAGCACCTACTCAGCCATATTTTCCTTCACTTCCTATTGTTTTTTCTTATAACCATAAACTTTAAAGATTGATGATAGTATCTCCTAAATCTATAACCTGGCCTTCTATGAGTTAACATAGAATATTTTCAAAGTTTGATTCCAGTGCTTTACTATGAGCTTCAGGCTTCTTTTTAGTACATTCATATTCCATATATACTCTACTTTTTTGTATTATTATAACAAAGCTTTGAGCAAAAGTTCTAAAGTACACGTTATAATTTTCTCATACTTGACTTCAGAACTGATGATGAGGTGTCTTCAAATTCATCAGCTTCAATATAGATTAGAATTTTGTAGTTGCCAAGAGATTAATAAAATTGTCAGTCTTTATCTTTAGGCAAGTATAGACACAAAATATACATAGTTTTCTCTGGCTCTAACCAGTGAGTAGATTTTCTCATGATAAAAGAACTTAGTTTGTAAATAACAGTAAAATATTATAGAACATGACTAACCCCTGGAAGTAATTCACTGAGAGTTGGTTCTTGCATCAAAGTTATGCATAGTCAAGTTAAATAGCTGGTACACATGTAGAATTTCCTAGAGTAGTTTCATGAGCATAATACTATTAATTCTCTCAATAACACTAACAATTGATTTTATTGTTATTATTGACATTAAAGAGAAGGCTCAGAGAAATTACATAACTTGTCTGAAATCACATAGTGGAGATTTGACATCAGATCTTTGCTATCTCCGAAGTCCTTGTACTTTCCATTATACTCTGTTGGTTGTCTAATTAAGATAATGCATCATATCTAGTTTTATTTCCTACTCCCTTTTGGGAGAAAAAATAGGCCAAACGTTTATGTTTCTTGCTGACTAGAGTTTCCTCAATGTGTCAGAGTTTAAGTGCTTTGGCATTAATGAAGAGTGACATATAGTTTCTCTAATCTGAGTTATTACAAATTTAACCAGTTTAAAGCAGATTTTATTCATCATGCCCTTCTACCTATGAATTTTGGTTTACTGGGCTTCAACTATTAAATGTCACCTTGACTCTCTGTAACAAGAGAACTTTTCTAAGAATCCCATATTCTACACTCCATACCCACATTTACTGTTCAGACCTCTCATGAAGTTGATTTAGCCCTACAAGTCTCGCTGTGCTTGTCAGTCAACACATAAGAGTTTCCTGGTCTCTGGCTCTTGCCAATTACATGAATCCTTCTTTCACATATCTCCACTCCCCACTTCCCCTACCCTTGCATTGTGCCATATTTCAGCTATCAAGAACAACTATCGTTTGGTTATTTTTTTCCCAAAATGTTTTCCCTTTGTCCATTTGATACGGTACTCTTTATGTCTTCTCTGAGTATGCCACACTTTTGGCTCAGGACCTCAGCTCCCTATATATCTCCTAAATCTTCTTTTTTGATAAATTTTTTTTGGTTGTTATCATCAAACTTTCAACTCCAGCATTATTTTATATTTAACAAGCACAATTTGGCATTTGTGCCAGATGTTCCAGTTTCTACCTAGCCCTACTATACCAGCATGGCCAGTGTAATCTCAATCCAACTAGGCTCCAATGGTATGATATTAAGTATCTCCTTCCTGAGGTTAAGACTTAGATATTTTCAGCAGTATTACTTACCAAATACATGTAAATTAGAAATAAATATGATGAAACAGCCAATAAAACTGGTTATTTTCCATCAAAGAGTATAAGCATTTTAAGGTTCTTGCTATATATTGTTTCCCAGAGGTTACTAATAGTTTTCATTACTCTCAGTAGTATATGAGTGAATTCACTTTACTGGACCAGACAGGCAATGTAAATTAACTTTTAAACATTTCCTTATGCCAACAGTGTTTCCCTTATGATGCAAAAACAGTTATATGTTCTGAACTATCTGGGAAGAGATGATAAGAGGTTGTCTAACATTAGATCTGCATTTTACTTCTGTGGATGGCTGAAAGTGCCTTGGTGTCTCATTGTTAGAATCTCCCTTTCTGGAAACATTTTTTGATGATTACATTTATTGCACCATCTGGTTTTATATCTTAGTTTTTGTTCTCTATGCCATCTTAGATAACCCTTATCTTCTCATGGTACTCCTGATCAAACTATTCTGATTAATTCCTAATATGGTTTGGTTGTGTCCTAACTCAAATCTCACCTTGAATTGTACCTCCCACATGGGGTGGGAGGTTATTTAATCATGGGAGAGGGTTTCTACTGTGATGTCCTCATGATAGTAAACAAGTCTCATAAGATCTATGATTTTACAAAGGGAAGTTCCCCTGCACATGCTCTCTTGCTTGCCAACATGTAAGACGCGCCTTGCTCTTCCTTGACCTTCTGCCATGATTGTGAGACCCCCTCCCTGCGATGTGAAACTGTGAGTCCATTAAACTTTTATAAATTACCCAGTCTCAGGTATTTCTTCACAGAAGCATGAAAATGGAATAATACAGTTAATTGGTATCAGTAGAGTGGGGTACTGGTATAAGGATACCCGAAAATGTGAAAGCAACTCTGGAACTGGGTAAGAAGCAGAGGTTGAAACAGTTTGGAAGGCTCAGAAGAAGACAGGAAAATGAGGGAAAGTTTGTAACTTCCTACAGACTTGTTGAATGTCTTTGACCAAAATGCTAATAGGGATATGGATGATAAAGTCCAGGGTGAGGTGGTCTCAGATGGACATGGGGAACTTTTTGGGAACTGGAGTAAAGGTTACTACTCTTGCTATGCAATGAGACTGGCAGCATTTTGCCCCTGCCCTAGAGATTTGTGGTTATCTAAACTTGAGAGAGATGATTTAGGGTATCTGGTAGAAGAAATTTCTAAGTGGTCAAGTATTCAAGAGGAAGCAGAGCATAAAAGTTTGGAAAAATTGCAGCCTGACAATGCAAGAAAAAAAGAAAAACCAATTTTCTGGAGAGAAATTCAAACCTGCCGCAGAAATTTGCATAAGTAACAAAGAGTCAAATGTTAATCACCAAGACCATGGGAAAAATGTCTCTAGGGCAAGTCATAGACCTTCATGGAAGCCCTCCCCATCATAGGCCTAGGGCTCTAGAAAGAAAAAATAGTTTAATAGGCTGGGTCCAGGGCCTCCCCTGCTGTGTTTAGCCTAGGGACTTGGTGCCCTGCATCCCACTTTCCCTAGCTGTGGCTAAAAGAGACCAAGATACAGTTTGGGCTGTGGCTTCAGAGGGTGCAAGCTCCACACCTCGGCTGCTTTCACATTGTGTTGGGCCTGCAGATGCACAGAAGTCAACAATTGAGGTTAGGAAACTTCTACCTAGATTTCGGAGGATGCATGGAAATGCCTGGATGTCCAGGCAGAATTTTGCTGCTGGGGCAGGGCCCTCATGATGAACTTCTGCTAGGGCAGTGTGGAAGGGAAATGTGAGGTTGGAGCCCCACACAGAGTCTGCATGGGGCTATGAGAAGAGGGCCACTCTTCCACACCCCAGAATGATAGATCCACTTACGGCTTGTACTGTGTGCCTGGAAAAGCCTCAGACACTCACTGTCAGCCCATGAAAGAAGCCAGAATGGGGGCTGTATCCTGCATAGCCACAGAGGTGAAGCTGCCCAAGGCCATGGGAGCCCATTTCTTGCATCACTGTGACCTGGATGTTAGCCATGGCATCAAAGGAGATCATTTTGGAGCTGGAAGGGGAACATCACACACCGGGGCCTATCACAGGGAGGGGGGAAGGGGGAGGGATTGCATTGGGAGTTATACCTGATGTAAATGACGAGTTGATGGCTGCTGATGAGTTGATGGGTGCAGCACGCCAACATGGCACAAGTATACATATGTAACAAACCTGCACGTTATCCACATGTACCCTAGAACTTAAAGTATAATATATATTAAAAAAAAAAAAAAAAGATTTCATTGCCCCACTGGATTTCAGACTTGCATGGGGCCTGTAGCCTCGTCATTTTGGCCAATTTCCCCATATGAAATGAGTTTATTTACCCATTGCCTGAACCCCTATTCTATCTAGGAAGTAACCAGCTTGTTTTGATTTTACAGGATCATAAGTGGAAGGGATTTGCCTTGTTTCAGATGAGACTTTGGACTTTGACTTCTCTATTAAGTGCTGAATGAGTAAAGACTTTTGGGGACTGTTAGAAGGTATGATTGCGTTTTGAAATGTGAGGACATGAGTTTTGGGAGGGCCATAGGCAGAATGATATAGTTTGGCTCTGTCCCCATGAAAATCTCATCTTGAATTGTGGCTCTCATAATCTCCATGTGTTGTGGGAGGGACATAGTGGGAGTTAATTTAGTCATGAGGGTGGTTGCCTTCATGCTGTTCTCATGATAGTGAGTTCTCACAAGATCTGATGGATCTATGAAGGGCAGTTCCCCTGAACACGCTTTCTTGTCTGCTACCATGTAAAATGTAGCTTTGCTCCTCCTTTGCCTTCTCTCATGATTGTGAGACCTCCCTAGCCATTTGAAACTATGAGTCCATTAAACCTCTTTTTGTTTATATATTACCCAGTCTCAGATATGTCTTCATATCAGTATGAAAATGGGCTAATACAATTTCTATAGTTGTCATGTTGACTTGCATCCTGAGCTTGGTAGCCCACACTGAAGCTTGTCTTTTGAAATGGAAAAAATCACTTTTTGCCCTCTCTAACCTTTTTCACTTTGCTCCATGTCTAGAAAAGCTAATTTATTTGCAATGATTTAACAAATTATCTTGCTTTCTAACTTTCAGTTAGATGTAGGCAAGAGGGCACATTGACAGACTGTACTAAAGACTTATTATCTTTAGTACCTTACCAATTTGTGGTGTCTGATGTCTTTTCTTGGGGGTTTCACTGAACCCAGGGTTTTGTATTTCAGGGTAAGATTAGAATATTGATTTTCTAAGATTTAAGCTGAGTAAGGGTTATTAGTGTATATCTAGGGTTTTGCTGACTAGCTCTATGACCACGTGGAGCTAGATAACACCATCAAGTACATGAGTTTAGATTTTTCTTTTTCTTTTTTTTTTTTGAGATGGAGTCTCTCTCTGTCACTCAGGCTGGAGTGCAGTGGTATAATCTCAGCTCACTGCAACCACCTCCTGGGTTCAAGAAATTCTGCCTCAGCCTCCTGAGTAGCTGGGACGACAGGTGTGTGCCACCGCGCCCGGCAATTTTTTTTTTTTTTTGTATTTTTAGTAGAGACGGGGTTTCACCATGTTGGTCAGGCTGGTCTCAAACTCCTGACCTCGTGATTCACCTGCCTCAGCCTCCCAAAGTGCTGGGATTAAAGACGTGAGCCATCGCACCCAGCCTGGGTCTAGATTTTTGTAAGCAGTTTTGGATAAAGGGCCAGTTCCAAGAGAAAAATGAATCTAAGAAGTTCTGATCTTTCTCTTTCCCCTCTTCCATCCTTACACACACACAGACACACATACACACACACACGCATACAGATACAGTTATATTTTTATGTCAAGTACCTGAATAGCAAAAGCAGTATATGCAACATAGGGCATAAACACAAAATACAAAAAGAAGGAAAAAATGCCAGTAATTATAACTAAATAGTCAACATCAGCATAACCAACATAATAAAAATAAAATTATAGATATAGAATTTTTCACATAGCAAAATGAGACAGATAAAAAGATAACATAACATCCCATATTTGCCAAGAAACAGCTTTTCTCAAGATCCAGTAGTAGAGAAGAAAGCTTAGACAAACTTTGCAGAAGCAATTTGACAATATATATCAAATGCATTAACTCTACTCTTTAAGACTCAATAATTTTATCTGTAGAGATTTATCTTAGAATTATCATCATGGTGTGCACAATAATTTATGACAGAGCTATGAATAAGAGCAGCAAACATATGAAAACAAATTATATGTTCATTAACAGGCATTTGAAATACATATTATAATATGCCTGGGTCATATACCATTAAAATTATGTTTTAAGAATAATATTTATACTTCCATTTTTAGTTATATTTATATTCTATAAATATTATTTATAATATTTACCAACGAGAGAACCAAGTCTCAAAGTAAACCACTATCCTGCAATCTGATGAGACAGGTGAATTCCGCACCACAGTGAAGACTGCTTTACCTGGGGCAAACTCAGCTAGAGCTGAAACTGGTAAGAACATTTATTTGGCAAATTTGGTGAATTATTGGAGGCTGAATGTGGACTAGCTTATGTGTGAGAAGGTCTTTGGAGATACAGTTTGGGAAGTTCACCACATTTTTACTGGGTTTTGCCTCCAGTATTCTCATCGAGTGCTCATAGTGAAGAGCCTAAAAAGCTTCTATCCAGGGCCTGGCAGATGATCTGGAAGAATAATCACTTCAAAATATGCCCAGAGTTTTCTACATAACAAAGCCTGGCTCTCCAGAGGAAAAGACTACCACCTTGGGGAGGGACATTTCTTCAAATTTAGCTTTCCCATCTCACTTAAGAGGCTAAAAACAAGGAAAACACACTTGTAAAGCCCATGTCCCAAGGACATAGGTTCCATAAAGGACTTTGGTTAATTCATAAAGTTGCTTTATCACAAAGTTCATCACAATGTTATTTTAGCCCATACCTTAATACAACAGGAATATAGCATAATATCAAAGAGATACAAGTCATATAGACAACTGAAGAAGGACTTCTTAGGGAAACACAAAAATAAATAGGAAGACAAAAACAGACACTAGAGTAAATTGCATCTACAGCTATAACAAACATAATACAGCCCAATTCCTAAAGAGATTAATACGTAAACCCACACAAAAGATCTATTTACTTCCTATTACCCAATATATTATGTCTAGTTGAACAAAATTTACAAGACATCTTAAAATACAAGAAAAATTACTCAGGCTTAAAGGACAAATCAAACATCAAAATCAGAATCAAAATAAAATACATTTTATCAGAGAAGAAATTTAAGAACACTATGTTGATATACTAAGGAATTCTATTGTAAAAGTGGACAATGTACAGAGTAAATGGCTAATACAAGCAGAGAGAAGAAATTCTAAAAATCAAAAGGAAATATTAGAAATAAAAACACTGTAAAGGGCCGGGCGCGGTGGCTCAAGCCTGTAATCCCAGCACTTTGGGAGGCCGAGACGGGCGGATCACAAGGTCAGGAGATCGAGACCATCCTGGCTAACCCGGTGAAACCCCGTCTCTACTAAAAAATACAAAAAACTAGCCGGGCGAGGTGGCGGGCGCCTGTAGTCCCAGCTACTCTGGAGGCTGAGGCAGGAGAATGGCGTGAACCCGGGAGGCGGAGCTTGCAGTGAGCTGAGATCGGGCCACTGCACTCCAGCCTGGGCGACAGAGCGAGACTCCGTCTCAAAAAACAAAAACAAAAACAAAAAAACACTGTAAAGGTAATAAAGAATACTTTTGATGGGTTCATTAGTATGTAGAACTTGAAAATATATCAATATACATTTCCAAAAATAAAATGCAAAGAAAAATAAGAAAGAAAAAGAGAAAGACCAGAAAAGAGGGTCCAAGAACTGTAGCAATTTTACAAGTTGTAACATATGTACAATTGAATGATCAGAAAGATAGAACAAAGCAGAAGAAATATTTGAATGATTAGAATTTTCCAAAATTAGTGACAAACCAAACTGTGGACTCAGAAAGCTTAGTGAACACCAGTCAAAATAAATACTGAGGCTGGCAGTGGTGGCTTATGTCTGTAATCCCAGGACTTTGGCAGGATGAGGCAGGAGGATCACTTGAGGTCCAGAGTTTGAGAACTGCCTAGCTAACATTGTGAAACCTTATCTTTACTTTAAAAAATTAATTAGCTGGGCATGGTGATGCATGAGTGTAATCCCAGCTACTCAGGAGGCTAAAGCAGGAGAATCACTTGAACCTGGGTGGCGGACATTGCAGTGAGCTGAGATTACGACACTGCACTCCAGCCTGGGTGACAGAATGAGAGACTCTCTCAAAATAAAATAAAATAAAATTCTACATATAGGCATATTATTTTCAAACTGCAGTTGTAATAATAAAACCAAAGAAGAAATTTTTACAAAGCTAGAGAAAACATCTTACCTAGAGAAGAACAAGTATAATCAAACTTCTCACAGAAACATTGATGCCAGCAAGAAGACAATGTAGTAAAATACTTAAAAGTGTTGGGGGAAAAAATACCAGGAATTCTATATCTAATGAAATCAGCCTTCAAAAGTAAAGCAGAAATAAAGACTTTTCAGATAAATAAAAATGAAAGCAATTTATCAGCAGCCTTGTTCTGTAAGGAATGTTATAAAAATTTAGACAGAAAAAAATATTATATAAGTCAGAAACCTGGAACCAAAAAAAGAAAATAATGTCAGTGAAGGAAAAAATAAAATCTTTTATTTTTGTTATTCTTAATTTAACTAAAATGTAGTTGTATTTAAAGTAGTAATGGTAAAAATGTATTAGGTGATTATATCATATGGATAAATGACATAAATAACAATATCATAACAAGTAGAAAACAGGATATGAAAATATTATAAGATGCTTTCACTATACATGAATAGATATTGTCTTATTTGAATGTAGACTCAGATTAGTTATAAATGTATTTTCCAAAATCTAGGGCAACCACTAACTTTTAAGTACAATTTATATAGAACAAAGGAGGTATAATAAAATAAAATGCCTAATTAAAATCAAAGAACACAGAAAAATAGCAGACGCAAGAAAGACAATAAAAAATGCAATGAATAGAAAACTGTTACAAACATGTAGACATTAATCTAATGTTATTGGCATTTAATGTGAATTGTCTAAATATGCTAATTAAGAGGTTTTCAAACTGAATATAAAAAACAAGATTCAACCTTATGATTGTATAAGAAAACTACTTTAAATATAAAGACTGAGGTAGGTTTAAAGTAAAGGGATGGAGAAAGATATACCATGCTGACACTAATCAAAAGAAAGCTACTATGGAATATTAATTTCAGACAAAGCAGAGTTTAGAACAATGATAATTATCAGAAATAAAGAGGCATTACATATTGATAGATGGGTCAATTCTAAAAAAAAAAAAAAAAAAAAAAAAAAAAAAAAAAAAAAAAAAAAAAAAGACTATTCTAACCATGTATGCACCTAATAAGAGAACATCAAAACAGGTGCATCACAAACTGATAGGATTGCAATGAAAAATAGACAAATCCACTATTTTAGTTGAAAACTGCAACAATCCCTTTATAGTAATTTATACATGAAGCAGAAACAATATCAGAAAGAATATCCCGACTTGGAAAGCAACACCAATCAACTTGATTTGATTGCTCTTTTTAGAACACTCAATCCACAACAGCAAGAGTACATATTGTCTTTGCTCACATGAAGCATTTGCCAAAACAAAATAATAAAAAAACACTGTGGACCTTAAAATAACTTTCTATAAATTTAAAGTAACAGAAATCATAGAAAATACATTTTCTTACTTAGATAACATATGGATCAGTAAAGAAGTCTCAAGAGAAAATTTTAAATATTTTGAAGTATATGAAAATGAAAATACTGTTTATCTAAATTTGTTGGATATTGGGAAAGCAGTGCTGAATAAAATGTACAGCAGTGATTGCATATAGAAATGCATGTAGATGAGAAGAAAGATGTAAACTCAACATTCAAATCTTCTATTTTAGGAAAGTAGGTATAGAAAGGACATTTAAGTATAAAACACCAGTAAACACCAGATCTAATGGTTTCACTGGATCTGAAATGATGAGATCCAGGTGGTTTTATTGGTGAAGTTTACCAAACATTTGGGATAGAAATGATACCAATTCTTGAAAATCTATTCCAGAAAATGGAAGCAGAGGGAGCCAGCCCATTTCATAAAGCCAGCATTACCTTAATTGCAAAACCTGATAAAGAAATTGTTAAGCAGAACTGTTAAGCAGAAAACTTTACAATAGTTATAAATTTCAGGGAAACACTCTAAACTTTCTTCCCATTGTGTCTTGGCATTGAAATCACCAAAGAAAACACAATGCAATCAAGTACTAAATGGAGGAACACTTTACTTACACAAGGAAGAGGCAGAGCAAAATCAGCTTCAATAATGTGCATGACTCCTTCATAGACAGTGGGTCCCTCTCCAGCAGCCAACACAAGGACTTGGCTACATGCATCACTCTTGTGCCTCATTAGAAAAGCCTTGTCCCTTCCCCACTGAGGACAGATATATAGTGCAGTTGGTCAGGTGTCACATGACCCATGTACTTAAGCAGAATAGAAGAGTATACCTTAAGCTTGCAATAGAGAAATACATTTCCGCACAAGGTGATAAACCCAGCACGGGCTATGTGAGCTCTTTATCTTCTTGCAAGAAAATGATCTAGGTTCAAGGTCCATTTGTATGTAGCCAAGAGGGGATAGAAAGATTGTGCATATGAGAATGCCTTTTGGAACAGTTATCACAAAAAGGAACTAAAAAAGATAAGCTGAAAAATGTTCCTTCCACCCTCTAAAAAATATCTTCATCCTAATCCCTGGAACCTGTAGTGTTACCTCATATGGAGTGTAAAAAAAAAAGGTCTTTGCAAATATAGTTAAATATCTTGAGATGGGGAGACAATTTATTATCTTGCATTATCTGGATTGGTTCTAACTGCAGTCACATATATTTTAACAAGTGGAAGAAAGAGGGGGATTTGATGCACACAGAAGGGAAAGCAATGTAAAGATGCAGCAAAGACTGGAGTGATGCAGCTATAATCTAAGGAATGAAGTCAGGCACTATAAACAGAAAAGAGTGAGCTGACATACTTCCCTAGAGCCTCTGGAGAAGGTGCAGCCCCACCATCGCATTGGTTTCAGCCCATTGGTTTCAGTTTTTGATTTTGGATTTCTGGCTTCTAAAATTGTGAGAGAATAATTTTGTGTTGTTTAAGCCACAAAGTTTATGGTATTTGATACATCAGCCATGCGAAATTAATATAGGATGCCACAGACCAATGTCTCCCATTAATATAAATGCAGAAGTCCTCATCAACATATTAACAGCTGAATTCATCAACATATAAAAATAATTACTGATATGGTTTCGCTGTGTCACCACCCAAACCTCATCTTGAATTGTAGTTTCCATAATCCTAACCATGTCATGAGAGGGACCCACTGAGAGGTAACTGAATCAAAGGGGTGGTTCCCCCATGCTGCTGTTCTCATGACAGTGAGTGAGTTCTCATGAGATCTGATGGTTTTTTAAGGGGCTTTCTGCCCTCACCCCCTTCACTCATTCTTCTTTCTGCCACCATGTGAAGAAGGATGTGTTTGCCTCCCTTCTGACATGGCTGTAAGTTTTCGGAGGCCTTCCCAGCTCTGTGGAACTGGGAGTCAATTAAAACTTCCCTTTATAAATTACCCAGTCTCAAATATGTCCTTATAGCAGCCTGAGAATGAACTAATACAATAAATGTGTTCCAAAGAGAGTGGGGTGCTGCTATTAGGATACCCGAAAATGTGGAAGCGACTTTGGAACTGGGTGACTGGCAGAAGTTGGAACAGTTTGGAGAGTTCAGAAGACAGGAAAATAGGAGAAAATTTGGCATTTCCCCTAGAGACTTAGAGGGCAAGGAAGACAGGAAGATCTGGGAAAGTTTGGAACTTCCAAGAAACTTATTGAATGGCTCTGACCAAAATGCTGATAGTAATATGGACAATGAAATCCAGGCTAGGGTGATCTCAGATAGAGACGAGGAACCTATTGGAAACTGGACTGAAGGTCATGCTTGCTATGCATTAGCAAAGAGACTGGCAACATTTTGGCCCTGCCCTAGAGATTTGTGGAACTTTGAAGTTGAAAGAGATGATTTAGGGATATGGTGGAAGGAATTTCTAAGAGGCAAAGCAATCCAGAGGAAGCAGAGCATAAAAGTTTGAATAAAACAGTCTGACAATAAGTTAGAACAGAAAATCCCATTTTTTTCTGGGGAGAAATTCAAGTCTGCTGCAAAAATTTGCATAAGTAGCAAGGAGCAGAATGTTAATCACAAGACAATGGGGAAAAACATCTCCAGGGCATGCCAGCGACCTTCATGGCAGCCCCTCCAATCACAGGCCTGGAAGCCTACAAGGGAAAAGTAGTTTCATGGTCCAGATCCAGGGCCTCACTACTGTGTGCAGCCTCCGGACTGTGTCCCAGCCACTCTAGCCTTGACTAAAAGGGGTCAAGATACAGCTCAGGTCATTGCTTCAGAGAGTGCAAGCTCCAGCTCCTGGCAGCTTCCACACTATGTTGAGCCTGCAGGTGCACAGAAGTCACGAATTGAGGTTGGGGAACCTCCAATGAGATTTCAGAGGATGTATGGAAATGCCTGGATGTACAGGCACAAGTTTTCTTCAGGGGTAGAGCCCTCATGGATAACTTCTGCTAGTGCAGTGTGAAAGGGAAATGTGGGGTTGGAGCCCCCACACAGAGTCCCCACTGGGTAATTGCCCAGTGGAGCTGTGAGAAGAGGGCCACCGTCCTCCAGACCCCAGAATTCAAGATCCACTGACAGCTTGTACTGTGCACCTGGAAAAACTGCAAACATTAACACCAGCCCATGAAAACAGCTGTGAGGGGGCTGTACCCTGCAAAGTCATAGGCGTGCAGCTGCCCAAGGCTGTGGGAGTCCACTTCTTGCATCAGCATGACCTAGATGTGAGACATGCTGTCAAAAGAGATTATTTTGGAGTTTTAAGGTTTAATGATTGCTCTATTGAATTTCAGACTTGGATGGGGACTGTAGCCCCTTTGTTTTAGCCAATTTTTCCCATTTGGAATGGGGGTATTTACCCAATTCCTGTACCCACATTCTATATAGAAGGTAACTAACTTGCTTTCATTTTACAGGATCATAGGTGGGAGAGACTTGCCTTGTCTCAGATAAGACTTTGGACTTGGGCTTTTGGTTTAACGCTGGAATGATTAAAGACTTTGGGGGACTTTTGGGAAGGCATGATTGTGTTTTCAAACGTGAGGACATGGGATTTGGAAGGGGCCAGGAGTGGAATGAAATGGTTTGGCTGTGCCCCCACCCAAATCTAATCTTGAATTGTAGTTTTCATAATCCCCACATGTCATGGGAGGGACCTGGTGGGATGTAATTGAATCATGTGAGCCTGTACCCCCATGCTGCTGTTCTCATGATAGTGAGTGAGTTCTCCCAAGATATGACGGTTTTATAAGGGGCTTCCACTCCTCTCCTTCACTCATTCTTCTTCTTCCTGCCACCATGTGAAGAAGAACATTTTTGCTTTTCCGTCTGCCATGACTGTAAGTTTTCTGAGGCCTTCCCTTACCTGGGGAACTGTGAATCAATTAAACCTCTTTCCTTTATAAATCACCCAGTCTCTAGCATATCCTTATAGCAGCATGAGAATGAACTAACACAATTAGTCAACACTGTCAAATGGAATTTACTCCATGTATTTAAGGCTGATAACCATTTGAAAACCAATTGATGTACTCCACTGTATCAACAGGCCAAATAATTGTATTAATAGATGCAGAACTAGAATTTGACAAATTTCAATAACCGTTTATATTTAAAAATTTCAGCAAACTAGAATAGAAGGAAACTTTCTTAATTTACTAAAGAATGCTTCTGCAAACCTACAGTTAGCATCATATTTAATGATGAAAAACTGGATAATTTCCACCAGAGAGTGGGAATAAGTGTAAGATATGTTATCCCACCATTTCTCTGCTACATTGCACTGAAAGTCAAAACTAGTACAGTAAGACAAGAAAAATAAGGAAAACATATATAAATTAAAAAGCAAGACACTAAACTATCTTTGTTTAGAAAAAAAACATGATTATCTATGAAAAGCATTCTAAAGAATCAATTTTAAAACCTTGAATTTTGGGGGGCGGAGCAAGATGGCCGAATAGGAACAGCTCCAGTCTCCAACTCCCAGCGCGAGCGACACAGAAGACCGGTGATTTCTACATTTTCAATTGAGGTACTGGGTTAATCTCACCAGGGAGAGCCGGACAATCGGTGCTGGTCAGCTGCTACAGCCCGACCAGCGAGAGCTGAAGCAGGGCGAGGCATCGCCTCACCTGGGAAGCGCAAGGGGAAAGGGAATCCCTTTTCCTAGCCAGGGGAACTGAGACACACAACACCTGGATAATCGGGTAACTCCCACCCCAATACTGCGCTTTAAGCAAACAGGCACACCAGGAGATTATATGACACACCTGGCAGGGAGGGTCCCACGCCCACGGAACCTCCCTCATTGCTAGCACAGCAGTCTGCGATCTACCGGCAAGGCAGCAGCAAGGCTGGGGGAGGGGCGCCCGCCATTGCTGAGGCTTAAGTAGGTAAACACAACCGCTGGGAAACTTGAACTGGGTGGAGCTCACAGTTCAAGCTCACACACTACAGAGTGCCTGTCTCTGTAGACTCCACCTCTGGGGACAGGGCACAGATAAACAACAACAAAATCCAAAAGCAGCAGAAACCTCTGCAGACACAAACGACTCTGTCTGACAGCTTTGAAGAGAGCAGTGGATCTCCTAACACGGAGGTTGAGATCTGAGAAGGGACAGACTGCCTGCTCAAGTGGGTCCCTGACCCCTGAGTAGCCTAACTGGGAGACATCCCCCACTAGGGGCAGTCTGACACCCCACACCTCACAGGGTGGAGTACACCCCTGAGAGGAAGCCTCCAAAGCAAGAATCAGACAAGTACACTCGCTGTTCAGCAATATTCTATCTTCTGCAGCCTCAGCTGCTGACACCCAGGCAAACAGGGTCTGGAGTGGACCTCAAGCAATCTCCAACAGACCTACAGCTGAGGGTCCTGACTGTTAGAAGGAAAACTATCAAACAGGAAGGACACCTACACCAAAACCCCATCAGAACATCACCATCATCATCAAAGACCAGAGGCAGATAAAACCACAAAGATGGGGAAAAAGCAGGGCAGAAAAGCTGGAAATTCAAAAAAAAGAACGCATCTCCCCCGGCAAAGGAGCGCAGCTCATCGCCAGCAACGGATCAAAGCTTGATGGAGAATGACTTTGACGAGATGAGAGAAGAAGGCTTCAGTCCATCAAACTTCTCAGAGCTAAAGGAGGAATTACGTACCCAGCGCAAAGAAACTAAAAATCTTGAAAAAAAAGTGGAAGAATTGATGGCTAGAGTAATTATTGCAGAGAAGGTCATAAACGAAATGAAAGAGATGAAAACCATGACACGAGAAACACGTGACAAATGCACAAGCTTCAGTAACCCACTCGATCAACTGGAAGAAAGAGTATCAGCGATTGAGGATCAAATGAATGAAATGAAGCGAGAAGAGAAACCAAAAGAAAAAAGAAGAAAAAGAAATGAACAAAGCCTGCAAGAAGTATGGGATTATGTAAAAAGACCCAATCTACGTCTGATTGGGGTGCCTGAAAGTGAGGGGGAAAATGGAACCAAGTTGGAAAACACTCTTCAGGATATCATCCAGGAGAACTTCCCCAACCTAGTAGGGCAGGCCAACATTCAAATCCAGGAAATACAGAGAATGCCACAAAGATACTCCTCGAGAAGAGCAACTCCAAGACACATAATTGCCAGATTCACCAAAGTTGAAATGAAGGAAAAAATCTTAAGGGCAGCCAGAGAGAAAGGTCGGGTTACCCACAAACGGAAGCCCATCAGACTAACAGCAGATCTCTCGGCAGAAACTTTACAAGCCAGAAGAGAGTGGGGGCCAATATTCAACATTCTTAAAGAAAAGAATTTTAAACCCAGAATTTCATATCCAGCCAAACTAAGTTTCATCAGTGAAGGAGAAATAAAATCCTTTACAGATAAGCAAATGCTTAGAGATTTTGTCACCACTAGGCCTGCCTTACAAGAGACCCTGAAGGAAGCACTAAACATGCAAAGGAACAACCGGTACCAGCCATTGCAAAAACATGCCAAAATGTAAAGACCATTGAGGCTAGGAAGAAACTGCATCAACTAATGAGCAAAATTACCTGTTAATATCATAATGGCAGGATCAAGTTCACACATAACAATATTAACCTTAAATGTAAATGGACTAAATGGTCCAATTAAAAGACACAGACTGACAAACTGGATAAAGAGTCAAGACCCATCAGTTTGCTGTATTCAGGAGACTCATCTCACACGCAGAGACATACATAGGCTCAAAATAAAGGGATGGAGGAAGATTTACCAAGCAAATGGAGAACAAAAAAAAGCAGGGGTTGCAATACTAGTCTCTGAAAAAACAGACTTTAAACCATCAAAGATCAAAAGAGACAAAGAAGGCCATTACATAATGGTAAAAGAATCAATTCAACAGGAAGAGCTAACTATCCTAAATATATATGCAGCCAATACAGGAGCACCCAGATTCATAAAGCAAGTCCTTAGAGACTTACAAAGAGACTTAGACTCCCATACGATAATAATGGGAGGCTTCAACACTCCACTGTCAACATTAGACAGATCAATGAGACAGAAAGTTAACAAGGATATCCAGGAATTGAACTCATCTCTGCAGCAAGCAGACCTAATAGACATCTATAGAACTCTCCACCCCAAATCAACAGAATATACATTCTTTTCAGCACCACATCGCACTTATTCCAAAATTGACCACATAATTGGAAGTAAAGCACTCCGCAGCAAATGTACAAGAACAGAAATTGTAACAAACTGTCTCTCAGACCACAGTGCAATCAAACTAGAACTCAGGACTAAGAAACTCAATCAAAACCGCTCAACTACATGGAAACTGAACAAACTGCTCCTGAATGACTACTGGGTACATAACAAAATGAAGGCAGAAATAAAGATGTTCTTTGAAACCAATGAGAACAAAGATACAACATACCAGAATCTCTGGGACACATTTAAAGCAGTGTGTAGAGGGAAATTTATAGCACTAAATGCCCACAAGAGAAAGCAGGAAAGATCTAAAATTGACACTCTAACATCGCAATTAAAAGAACTAGAGAAGCAAGAGCAAACACATTCAAAAGCTAGCAGAAGGCAAGAAATCACTAAGATCAGAGCAGAACTGAAGGAGATAGAGACACAAAAAACACTCTAAAAAATCAATGAATCCAGGAGTTGGTTTTTTGAAAAGATCAACAAAATTGACAGACCACTAGCAAGACTAATAAAGAAGTAAAGAGAGAAGAATCAAATCGACGCAATTAAAAATGATAAAGGGGATATCATCACCGACTGCACAGAAATACAAAGTACCATCAGAGAATACTATAAACACCTCTACGCAAATAAACTAGAAAATCTAGAAGAAATGGATAATTTCCTGGACACTTACACTCTTCCAAGACTAAACCAGGAAGAAGTTGAATCCCTGAATAGACCAATAGCAGGCTCTGAAATTGAGGCAATAATTAATTAGCCTATCAACCAAAAAAAGTCCAGGACCAGATGGATTCACAGCTGAATTCTACCAGAGGTACAAGGAGGAGCTGGTACCATTCCTTCTGAAACTATTCCAATCAATAGAAAAAGAGGGAATCCTCCCTAACTCATTTTATGAGGCCAACATCATCCTGATACCAAAGCCTGGCAGAGACACAACAAAAAAAGAGAATTTTAGACCAATATCCCCGATGAACATCGATGCAAAAATCCTCAATAAAATACTGGCAAACCGGATTCAGCAGCACATCAAAAAGCTTATCCACCATGATCAAGTGGGTTTCATCCCTGGGATGCAAGGCTGGTTCAACATTCGCAAATCAATAAACATAATCCAGCATATAAACAGAACCAAAGACAAGAACCACATGATTATCTCAATAGATGCAGAAAAGGCTTTTGACAAAATTCAACAGCTCTTCATGCTAAAAACACGCAATAAATTCGGTATTGATGGAACGTACCTCAAAATAATAAGAGCTATTTATGACAAACCCACAGCCAATATCATACTGAATGGGCAAAAACTGGAAAAATTCCCTTTGAAAACTGGCACAAGACAGGGATGCCCTCTCTCACCACTCCTATTCAACATAGTGTTGGAAGTTCTGGCTAAGGCAATCAGGCAAGAGAAAGAAATCAAGGGTATTCAGTTAGGAAAAGAAGAAGTCAAATTGTCCCTGTTTGTAGATGACATGATTGTATATTTAGAAAATCCCAATGTCTCAGCCCAAAATCTCCTTAAGCTGATAAGCAACTTCAGCAAAGTCTCAGGATACAAAATTAATGTGCAAAAATCACAAGCATTCTTATACATCAGTAACAGACAAACACAGAGCCAAATCATGAATGAACTTCCATTCACAATTGCTTCAAAGAGAATCAAATACCTAGGAATCCAACTTACAAGGGATGTAAAGGACCTCTTCAAGGAGAACTACAAACCACTGCTCAGTGAAATAAAAGAGGACACAAACAAATGGAAGAACATACCATGCTCATGGATAGGAAGAATCAATATCGTGAAAATGGTCATACTGCCCAAAGTTATTTATAGATTCAATGCCATCCCCATCAAGCTAGCAATGAGTTTCTTCACAGAATTGGAAAAAACTGCTTTAAAGTTCATATGGAACCAAAAAAGAGCCCGCATCTCCAAACCAATCCTAAGTCAAAAGAACAAAGCTGGAGGCATCACGCTACCTGACTTCAAACTATACTACAAGGCTACAGTAACCAAAACAGCTTGGTACTGGTACCAAAACAGAGATATAGACCAATGGAACAGAACAGAGTCCTCAGAAATAATACCACACATCTACAGCCATCTAATCTTTGACAAACCTGAGAGAAACAAGAAATGGGGAAAGGATTCCCTATTTAATAAATGGTGCTGGGAAAATTGGCTAGCCATAAGTAGAAAGCTGAAACTGGATCCTTTCCTTACTCCTTATACGAAAATTAATTCAAGATGGATTAGAGACTTAAATGTTAGACCTAATACCATAAAAACCCTAGAGGAAAACCTAGGTAGTACCATTCAGGACATAGGCATGGGCAAAGACTTCATGTCTAAAACACCAAAAGCAACGGCAGCAAAAGCCAAAATTGACAAACGGGATCTCATTAAACTAAAGAGCTTCTGCACAGCAAAAGACACTACCATCAGAGTGAACAGGCAACCTACAGAATGGGAGAAATTTTTTGCAATCTACTCATCTGACAAAGGGCTAATATCGAGAACCTACACAGAACTCAAACAAATTTACAAGAAAAAAACAAACAACCCCATCAAAAAGTGGGCAAAGGATATGAACAGACATTTCTCAAAAGAAGACATTCATACAGCCAACAGACACATGAAAAAATGCTCCTCATCACTGGCCATCAGAGAAATGCAAATCAAAACCACAATGAGATACCATCTCACACCAGTTAGAATGGCGATCATTAAAAAGTCAGGAAACAATAGGTGCTGGAGAGGATGTGGAGAAACAGGAACGCTTTTACACTGTTGGTGGGACTGTAAACTAGTTCAACCATTATGGAAAACAGTATGGCGATTCCTCAGGGATCTAGAACTAGATGTACCATATGACCCAGCCATCCCATTACTGGGTATATACCCAAAGGATTATAAATCATGCTGCTATAAAGACACATGCACACATATGTTTATTGCGGCACTATTCACAATAGCAAAGACTTGGAATCAACCCAAATGTCCATCAGTGACAGACTGGATTAAGAAAATGTGGCACATATACACCATGGAATACTATGCAGCCATAAAAAAGGATGAGTTTGTGTCCTTTGTAGGGACATGGATGCAGCTGGAAACCATCATTCTTAGCAAACTATCACAAGAACAGAAAGCCAAACACCGCATGTTCTCACTCATAGGTGGGAACTGAACAATGAGATCACTTGGACTCGGGAAGGGGAATATCACACACCGGGGCCTATCATGGGGAGGGGGGAAGGGGGAGGGATTGCATTGGGAGTTATACCTGATGTAAATGACGAGTTGATGGGTGCTGACGAGTTGATGGGTGCAGCACAGCAACATGGCACAAGTATACATATGTAACAAACCTGCACGTTATGCACATGTACCCTAGAACTTAAAGTATAATAATAAATAAATTAAAAAAAAATAAAAGAAAATGTGTGAAAGATCTGAACATCTGCATTACCAGAGTATATATAGAGAGAAAATAGGGTATCAAAATATACTTAAATTTACATTAAAAATTACAAATTATAGCAAAAATGATATAGCACTGCACACCTGTAGAAGGGATAAAATCCCCCTTAAAAACCCACAATATCAATTGCCAATAAGAATACAAAGTAACAGGAACTCTCATTCGTTGCTGGTAGCAATGTAAAATTATATAGTTGCTTTGGAGGACATTTTGCAGTTTCTTGGAAAGTGAAATACAGACTTATCATATGACCCAGCAATTACATTCCTGAATATTAGTCAAACTTATTTGAAAACTTGTATCTACACAAAAATATGCACTCAGATTTTTATGTTGACCTTATTCATTCCAATTGATTTTAATTATATAGTAGTTTGGAAAAGACCAAGCTATAGAAGTAGTAAAATATCAGTGGTTGTAAGGGGTTTTATGAAAAGCAGGAAGTATTGAAGAGGAGACGCCCAGGAGAATTTTTAGAGTAGTGAAACTATTATGTTTAATAATTATGGCTACATGACACTATTTGCCAAACCACATAGAACTTTACAGGATAAAGAAAAAACTTTAATACACTCTTATTTTTTAAAAGTATATATTTAGGAGGTTGAGGAATCCCAGAAGTTGATGCAGAATGTGCCAAAACATTCTAGCTGTGGTATAAACAAACGAAACAATGTCATCGAATAGGGTGAAAAGAAAAAAGTTGTTCAATTAAGTAACTTTGGAAGTGAATGACCTCTATAAGGCTTAAGGTAAGGGAATTATATGTAAGTTCTATCTTCTATTTGACAAAGTAGTTTCCACAAGGGTAAAGGTTAATAATTCTAAAAGAGGCATACCTAACAGGTATTTTGGATTCAGTTCCAGACCACTAAAATAAGCAAATATTGCATTAAAGAGAATCACATTACCTCCTTGATTTCCTAGGGAATATAAAAGTTATGCTTACACTATACCATACTCTATTAAGTGTGCAATAGCATTAAGTCTAAAAAACAATGTATATACCCTAATGAAATATGCTTTATTGCTAAAAAATACTAAGAATCCTCTGAGCCTTTAGTGAGTAAAAATGTTTTTGCTGGAAGAGGGTCTTGTGTTGATGTTGATGGCTGCTGACTGATAAGAGTGGCAATCGTGGCAGGTTGGGGTGACTGGCAATTTCTGAAAATAAACAATAAAGTTGGCTGCATTGATTGACTTTTCCTTTCACAAAGACTTCTCTGTAGTGTGTAATGTTATTTGAGAGTATTTCACCCACAGTAAAACTTCCTTCAAAATTGAAGTCAGTCCTCTCAGACTTTGCTGTTACTTTACCAAATAACTTGTGTAATATTCTAAATATTTTATGTTATTTCAACACTGTTCACGGTTCTTTATCAGTAGTAGATTTAATCTCAAGAAATCACTTTTCATGCTCATCCATAAGAAGCAACTCATCTGTAAATTTTTTCATAAGGTTGCTGAAATTCAGTCACATCTTCAGGCTCCCCTTCTAATTCTAGTTCTCTTCCCATTTCTACCACATCTGCAGTTACTTCCACCACTGAAGTCTTGAACCCCTCAAAGACATCCATGAGGGTTGGAATTAACTTCTTTAAATTCAACTTTTGTTTTGGATACCAGGGTTACATGTGCAGATTTGTTACCTGGCTATATTGCCCCTGGTATTGAGCGTAGTACCCAATAGGTAGTTTCTCAACTCGCACCGTTCTATTCCTCTTCCCCCTCTAGCAGTCCACAGTGTCTATTGTCCCCATGTTTATGTCCATGTCTGCTTAATGTTTGGCTTTCATTTATAAGTGAGAACATGTGGTATTTAGTTTACTGTTTCTGCATTACTTCACTTAGGATTGTGGCTTCCAGTTCCATCCATGTTGCTGCAAAATACATGATTTCATTCTTTTTTATGGCTGCATAGTATTTCATGGTGCATATGTACATTTTTTTATGCAAGCCACCATTGACAGGCACCTAAGTTGATTTTGTATCTTTGCTATTGTGATTGGCATGGCACTGATGAACACAAATACAGAAATCCTCAATAAAATAGTAGCAAACCAAATCAAGCAGCACTTCAATAAGTTAACCCAGCATGATAAGGTAGGCTTTATTTCTTGGATGCAAGGCTGGTTCAACAAATGCAAATTAATAAACGTGATTCACCACCTAAACAGAATTAAAAGCAAAAAACATGTTATTATCTCTATAAACACAAATAAAAGCTTTCAATAAAATCCAACATCCCTTCATGATAAAACCGCTCAGTGGACTAGGCACTGAAGTAACATACCTCAAAATAATGAGACACCTATGACAAATTCAGTCAACATCACACTAAATGGCAAAAGGTGGAACCATTCCCCTTGAGAACCAGAACAAGACAAAGATGCCCACTCTCCCTATTTCTATTAAATAGAACTCATAGCCAGAACAATCAGGAAAGAGAAACAAATAAAAGGCATCCAAATATAAAAAGAGGAAGTCAAACTATTTATCTTTATGGGTGATATGACTCTATACCTAGAAACCCCTGAAGACTCCAAAAAGGCTACTAGAAATAAGTGCTTATAGAAAGAAGTGTACAAAAATCAGTAGCATTTCTATACACCAGTAATGTCCAGGGTGACAGGCAAATCAAGAAAACTATCCCATTTACAGTAGCCACAAAGAAAAGCAAATACAGCTAGTCAAGGAAGTAAAAGGTTTCTACAAGGAGAACTACAAAACACTGCTGAAAGAAATCAGAGAAAACACAAATAAATATAAAAATATTCTATATTCAATTTCTTCCAAATTCCTTTTAATGTTGATATTTTACCTCTTCCTATTATCATGAATGTTCTTAATTACATCTTTTTAGAAGATTTTCCATTTATTTTGCCCAGCTCCATCAGAGGAATTGCTATCTACAGCAGTTAGGACCTTACAAAATATATTTCTTATGTAATAAGACTCTTAAGTCAAAGTTACTCCTGGATCCATGGGCTACAGAATGGATGTTGTGTTAGCAGGTATAAAACCATTAATCATCAGAGCTCTCAACTTACCAACTACATTGTCAACGGGAAGTAAGAATTATGAATTGGCCTAATATCAATATTCTTGTGTCTCAGGGAATAGGGAGGTCCAAGGGTAAGGGAAAGAGACAGGAGAACGACCCATCAGTGGAGCAGTCAGAATTCACATAACATTTATCAAATAAGTTCACATCTTATATGGGAGTGTATGGAGCCACAGAATAATTAGAAGAGTAACATTAAAGGTCAGTGACCATAGATTTCCATAACAGATATAATAAATACCTTTGAAATATTACAAGAGTTAGCAAAATGTGACAAAGAGACCTGAAGTGAGCACACGTTGTTGGAAAAATGATATTGCCACAAACCCTCTATTTATAAAAAAAAATATCTGCAAAGAGCAATAAAGCAAAGCACACTAAAACCAGGTATGTTTGTAGAAAACAGTTATTTGTGAGTATCCACTGATATAAATGGAATAAACAAATTAAGAAGATACAAATATCCATTGCAAAAGTGTTCCAAATATTTATGTAAATACTTTCTCTTAAGATGAGGTAGACGTAACTGCCCACTCTTTAAGTATGAAGTTCAAGTAGTGTTTCTGTTCTAAAGAATACAGCATGAAATGTGGCAAGTGAGGAAGTGGAGAGTAACTTTAAAGTGGATAAATTTGATAAATAGTACCACAGCCAGGTGATCAAGATCTCTATCAATAAAGTTGAGTCATGTTGATCATAAAAACTTTGGATTTCATGTAATTAAATGACATTTTATTTCTGTGGTTTTCTTTTCCAAAACCTATAGCCCCAGTCTAGTCATAAGAAAAACGTTCCAGTTGAGGGGCATCCTAAAAAATACTTGCCTAGAAGTCCTCAAAACTGTCAGGGTCTACAGGAACAACAAAAATCTGAGAAACTGTCCCATCTAAGAGCAGCCCAAGGAGATATGATGACTAAATGTAATGTAGTATCCTGGAAAGGATCCTAGAGTTGAAAAAGGAAGCCAACACAGATTTTAGTTAATGATAAAACAATATTGGTTCATCAATTATAACATATAAACCATAATTTAAAATGTTAATAAAAGGAGAAATTGCATTCCAGGTTTACGGGAATGCTTAATATTATTTTTGCAATTTTTGTAAATTCATATTAAAGTTCATATTAAAGTTCTTTAAAATTATATTAAAATATTTATATTATAAATAATATTTGATATGGGGAAGAGAATTTCTAAGTATAACAAAATGGCATATATGTGTATTTGGAACTTTTCATTGTGAAGATATTAATATTAGTTTTTAAAGTCTGATTAGAAATATATATGAAATTAGATGATGAACACAATATATTAACAGTGATTATCTCTAGGTGGTTGAATTTGGGGGGAAAATATGTATTAAAAATTTCTCATTTCATAAAATAAGCATAAAGTATCTGTACAATCATTAAATCACAAACAAATTTATTTCAAGGAAGAAGAAAAATAATGCATCTATCAAAATCAGCTCATTCCTGGGAATTATTTTGTGTCTAGCAATAACACAGTAGTTATTTAGATTAACTATACTTCCCTCCTTCCTTTAGCTTATCCAGCTTTATTGTTACACTCTAATATCTCTAGGAATGACCTTTTATTTTGCAGAATTTTCAATTACATACTACCTCTGATAATATCTCTGAAGATATATTTACCCTGGGAGATATTTACAGAGTTTTCTACCCTTCCCTTTAATCCCAAGGCATGCAGATTGTCTCTTTCCTCCCCTAGAACAAACACTCATACAGATATGTGCAAGGGTTTGCATGCATGCATACGCACACACTCACAGACACACAGTGTTTTGTCTGCTCTTCAACCAGTGCCAGAAAATCGTAATGGTCTTTCACAAATGATTCTCATACAGTTCAACGGGAAGATATTCAGGATGAGAGGAGTTAAGACAAGCATCCTATCTAACAACTGACTGGCTAGCAGCAGATAGGTGAAAGCCTGAAAACCTGAAAGCTCTAAGTTAGGGACTGGCAATCCCAAGTATAGTGACTGCCAGGAGCAACTCATCTTTGGAAAAAGCATTTTACTGGCAACAAACTCAATTTCAGTTACTAGATAAGTCAAATTTGATGATTTATATGTTTGTCTGTTTTTCTGATAGATATTATTTTTCATTGCTTTTCCATGTTATTTGATATTACTTTTAAATCATATTTTAAAAATTACAGCTGCTCGACTGCAAATAATAAATTTTTAATAATCATATTATTTTAGAATCACATTTTATATTTCAAAACAATGAAAATTCTGATCATTCCCCCAAGGCATATTCAGTTAATATCAATTGATCTAACTTAACATTTTCAATAGTAGAAAAACAGTAACTTTATGAGAATCCATTCTGTTCCAAATATTCAATATTTATTAATAATTATCCATGAGGATCTGTAAGAAGTTTATTCTGTAAAAGTCAGACTAAAACAGAGGAGAAGGACATTGGGAATTCACTGCATAATCATCATTCTTTTAGCTCTCACGTATTGAGTGCTTACTATGCACCAGCACTGTGCTCAGTGCTTTATATGGTTTATATCATTTTACAAGCATCCCATAAATTATTAATTTCATTTCACAAGCAAGGAAACCATGAAATATAGAGATTGCATAATTTGACTCAAATCACACAAATGGAAGAACCAGGATTTGGATATGGGCACTTTTTTTTACCTACTTTATAGAGGTAAGACTTACATGCAAAAAGCTGTACATATTTAATATGCACAACCCGAACAGTCTGGAGTGAAACCATCACCACAATATTTCCATTAATATATCCATTACCTCAAAAAGTTTCCCCCTGCTGTTTTTATTTTTTTTTACTACATTTTTGTGATAAGAACCCTTAACATAAAATCTACCCTCTATGCACATTTTTAAGGGTATAATACAGTTTTGTTAACTCTAGGCACTATGCTGTAGAGTGTGAAACTTTATACTCTTTAACTCATGCCTCCCCATTTCCCTTCTCCCCAGCCCCTGGTAATCACCATTCTACTCTTTGTTTCTTAGAGTTTGACTATTCTAGATTCCTTATATAAATGGGATCATGTAGTATTTGTCCTTCTATGTCTGGTTTATTTAACTTAGCATAATTTCCTCCACGTTCATTCTCATTGTCTCAAATAGCAGGACTCCCTCCATATGTGTTATAGTAGCTTTAGGTTTACAGCAAAATTGCAAAATTGGGAAGAAGGTACACAGATGACCCACATTCCCTCTGTCCCCACAAATACTTGGCTGCTTCCATTATTAAAAATTTCTTATCAGGGTGGTATATTTGTTACAAATGATGAACCTACATTGACAAATCATCATCTAAAACCCATTATTTACATTCAAGCTCACTCTTGGTGTTATATACTCTATGGGTTTGGACAAATTCATAATAACATGTATCCACCATTATAGATTCATACTGCCTTGTTTTACTGCCCTAAAAATGTACTGTACTCTGCCTATTCATTCTTCCCTCCCAACTCAACTGCTGGCAAAAACTAATGTTTTTCTTTTTAGTTTTCCCTCTTCCTGGATATCATACAGGTGGAGTCATACACCTTCTCAGATTGGCTTCTTTCATTTAGTAATACACATTTAAGGTTCCTTTCTATCTTTTTATGGCTTGAAAGCTCATTTTTTAAGCCCTAAATAATATTTCCTTGTCTGAAATATTTATACATTTTATACATTCACCCACTGAAGGACATCTTGGTTGCTTACAAGTATTGAATGTAAGAATCAAGCTGTTATATACATCAATTTGCACATGTCTGTGTGGACATGTTTTGAATTCCTTTGTATAAATACTAAGAAGAACTGCTAGATAGTTCCATAAGAATATATTTAATTTTGTAAGAACTCACCAAGCTGTCTACCAAAGTGACTGTACCATTTTGCATTCTGATCAGCAATGAATGAATTTCTTTTGTTCTACCTCCCTCCAGCATTTGATGCTGTCAGAGTTCTGTATTTTGACTATTCAAATAGCATGTAAAAGTATCTTGCTTTCATTTTAATTTGCATTTCTCTGCTGACATAAAATGTAGGGCTTCTTTTTACATGCTTATTTTTTCCATTTGTATATATCTGCTGTATCCGTTAGGTTCATGACCCTTTTAAAATAGAGTTTGCTTTTTGTCTTACTGTTGAATTTTAAGATTTATTTGTATATTTGGAACAGTAATCCTTTACCACATAGGTCTCTTACAAATATTTTTTCCCCAGTCTGTGGCTTGTCTTCTCATTCTCTTAACAGTGATTTTTGCAGAGCAGACATTTTTAACTTTAATGAAGCCCAACTTATCAATTATTTATTTCCTGAATCATGCATTTGGTATTGTATCTAAAAATTCATCTCCAAACCCAAGGGAATCTAGATTTTCTGCTATGTTACCTTTTGGGCTTGTGTGATTATGGGGGCTGGCAATCGTCAACTTTGGCTGGAAATTCACATGCGTTGGTGCAGTATTGAATTCAAATTCTGCAGGGCAGCAGGTTGCAAACGCTGGTAGGGTTTCTATGATGCAGTCTGTAAGAGACTTCCTTTTCCTCAATCTTTGTCCCTAAGACTTTTAACTGATTGGATATGGCCTACTCATTTTATGGAATACAATCTGTTTACTCAAAGTCTACTGATTTAAATTTTAAATACATTAAAAAGCACATTCACAGAAACATCTAGAATAGTATTTGACCAAGCAACTTCACACTATAGCTCTGCCAAGTTGATCAATAAAATTTACCATTCCAGCAGCATTTTAAATCTGAAAAATGTTTCCAAGCCAAAAATCTGTAGCAAATCGTCAGGCAGTACTTAAGCATAATTTAGAAAATATACCTTCAACAAAATTGTAGTATTTTACATTGTGATAATATTAAGAGTTCTAAATAATTAAGGCCATATATCAACTTGGGTCTCCAAAAGTATAATTCTTCAGTCTTTTAAATTTAGAGATCATTTTCTTCTCCCCCATGTAGTCTTGTGAACTTGGTACCAGGATCATTACAGCAGTTGTCAGAAGAAATCTTGCCCATCTTTCTCTGTCTGATAGAGTGACGCCAGGTCTTCTCCAGTCATACCCAGTCTGTATTATGGACATGTACATTCCTTTTTAGCTTACATTAATTGTCATCTGCTGTCCAACAAAATGCCTTCGCAATGGCAATGGATACAAGTCTGACATATTTGAGAGTATATATAGTGCTATGAACACATCGATGCTCATCTGGCCAGTAAATGTCAAATTATTATTGTAATTATAGGCTGCATCTAGGAAACAGAGGCTGGTGGAAGTTTTAAATGATTCCCCTTTATTCTCATTAGTAGTTGACGTATCACTGTAAAAGGAAGTTTTGTAACAAATTCTGTCAAAAGAGCAGGATAAATACTTCTACAGTTTGTTCTTGCAAGTTCAGGACAGTGCTCATTATTTCTTTAGAAATTATTACAAGTCCCTTCTAGAAAGGGTTCAGTTTGTGGAGGTACAAGAATAAATGTCAGATTAAGAGGAAGAACCCTCCATGAATAGAGGAGAAAGTAGAGGAAAGGCCATGCAGAATTCTGTACGTAGAGACTGATCCAAAAAGTGTTGGGCTGTCATACCAAGGTATTTGCACTCTCATTGTAGCAAATAACATAGCTTGAAGAACACTAATTTTTCCACTAGAATATTTCTGGTGGTTATTTATAAAATGATATTTGTAGTGCTTAGTTGTTATCTTTCTATTGTGAATTTCTGCTTTGGTCTTTCCAAATGCTATCTGAATGCCATGATGTCTGATGAAAATATTATACACCCACATAAATGACATTATTTGTATTAAAATATTTTGAAGTACATTACCAAGGAAGGAAATTTGAATACATGGATGACCCTGAACACATAATGCTAAGTGAAACAGCCCAGTCACATAAAGGCAAATATTGTCCAATTTCACTGTATAAAGTATCCAGAATAGTAAAATTTAAAGAGATATACAGTAGAGTTATGGTTGCCAGAAGCTAAAAAAAAATAAGAATAGAGAATGTTTACTTGAAAAATTCTGGAGATATATGTAGTGATTATTTACAGAACAATGTCAATATAACTAATGCTACAGAACTGTCACACCTAAAAATGGTTAATGTGGTAAACTTCATGTTGTGCATTTTGTACTACAATAAAAAAGAAAGGTCATTGCCACACAATATATACAATATGCTATAATCTAATGATAGGTTTCAGCACTGTGCAGTCCTTCCCAGTTACACATGCTGAGGCTTTCTTTTCCATGGTATCACCAAAACTCTGAGTGTCAAGGATATCATTTTCTGCTTCAGAGAAATATGAGCAGCCAGAACTTCAGGCAAAGTGAAAGGGTATAACTGCCCCTAGAAGGACACGCTAGAAACTGCTGGAGACAATTAACTGACAGCAACCAGAGAAAAAGCTAAACTGAATCCTCAGAATGAGGAATTTTCTGCAATTCTTTTAATGATAAACGATGGTGTTCCATCTTGTATGTGGTTCATGACAATGCCGTTGGGTGACTTTATTCTTCTGTCCTTGGTTTCCCATGAGTCTTTCTGACTTTAAGATCACACTGGTCTCTCTCTAATACCTCTCTTCCAGGTTGGGTGAACCTCATGTACAGCATAATAGATAAACAAAATAAATGGAGAGTTGGTGGTTATGAGTACTCAGAAATATACTCAACATTGAAGAAACCCACAAATATAAAGATGGATGCATGCTACCTGTGCTAGGTAGCAAGTATTTGTGTGAAGATAAAAAGAAGAAATGGGTGACAATCAACAGAGTTGAAATATTGTCTGGTCTATCGGATCAGATGAAGAAAATAAACATGATAATAATGATAGATAAAGGAATATTTAGTGTAATAATTGTAAATATTATTTCTGGACTCTTGCTGGAAATGTCAATCCACTAAAGTCTGAGCATTCTGGGTTTTTTTGTCTGTTGGTTTTTATTTTTATTTATTTTTTATTTTTATTTATTTTTTATTTTTATTATTATCATTTTTTTTGAGATGGAATCTTGCTCTGTCGCCCAGGCTGGAGTACAGTGGTGCAATCTCGGCTCACTGCAAGCTCCGCCTCCCAGGTTCACGGCATTCTCCTGCCTCAGCCTCCTGAGTAGCTGGGACTACAGGCACCCGCCACCATGCCTGGCTATTTTTTTGTACTTTTAGTAGAGACGGGGTTTCACAGTGTTAGCCAGGATAGTCTTGATCTCCTGACTTCGTGATTCGCCCGCCTCAGGCTTCCAAAGTGCTGGGATTACAGGCATGAGCCACTGCGCCTGGCAAAGTTTTCTTAAATTAACCGTGCTTTCATATGCATATCAAATTCAATATAACTTAATTTGCTATAATTACATTAGTTTGATTTACATTTAAAAATTAGTCAACAGAAAGACAAATTGGATATACACATACATTTGTTTTATTAAGTCTTATGATATTTGTATAACTCAGTTGACAATGGTCTGGGGATGAAAACAGGATCACAACAACAATAAAAATAACACTAAATACCCAGACTCATGTATGCTTATATCTTAAGAACAGATATCATTTACAATCACACAGTTTATTTTCTATATTAATGTTACTTTTCTATATCACAAAGTTTTTGCCCAGGAAAACAACAGATGTAAAGAACACCATTGTTTCTTCCAGGAACTTCCCAGAAAGTCTTATTTGAATAAATATCAAACTGTTAGACTTCATAATTGATGGCAATAAGCAACTGTTTACACTCTACAACTCTTCCAAATCTTCGCCTCCATTTATTCTGGAATAACGTTAGGAACTGGCCAACAGGAAAAGTCAGGTCAGCATTTCCAGTGAAATGGATAAGACTAATAACCTAGAGTTTTAATCTTTTTGATGTCTTCAAAACACATCTTTCAGGAGCTGTATCCAGAGTCCACAACACGTCAATGGTCCAATGACTGGATCTGACAATTTAGCTGACTCAGAGATATCCCAGCATCAAGGGTGCCTGCTATTGGTTAGTATATAAATATCATAACAATTTGTAATATGCTAGAGAAAATTAGCCAATACAATTTATAACTTTATACAAGGATAGTGCTAGTAAAAATTTTATGTATATGTGTGTGTGATAGCCACTTCAAAATCAGACGTAGGCTTGATGAGCAAGACCCCAGGTTCTATTGAGAGGAAGAATAAAGTAAGACTTCAGATTAAAAACAAGGCAAAGTCTTCACTCCAACATAATACAAAATCCACAGAAACAGTGAGCCATTTTAATCTGTGCACAGGCTATTTAACATATTAGTTTCTTCGGTTTCTGTTTTGCTTTGTTTTTATTTGTATTCTTATGCATTTTCACTTTAATCCTTCATATTCTGTAATTTTGTTTTCTTCACGGCTTATTGTTGTTTTTTATTCCCTCTAAAGCACCTTCTTACCTCACTCACTTGCATATTAATTTAATTTTGTGATTTCCTTTAAAAATGTCAGCAAAATGGGCCAAGACTTCATAACTAAAACACCAAAAACAATGGCAACAAAAGCCAAAATTGACAAATGAGATCTAATTGAACTAAAGAGCTTCTGTACAGCAAAAGAAACTATCATCAGAGTGAACAGGCAACTACAGAATGGCAGAACATTTTTGCAATCTCTCAATCTGACAAACGGCTAATATCCAGAATCTACAAAAACTTAAACAAATTTACAAGAAGAAAACAAACCAACCCATCAAAAAGTGGGCAAAGGATATGAACAGGCACTTCTCAAAAGAAGACATTTACATGGCCAACAAGTGTATGAAAAAATGCTCATCATCAGTGGTCATAAGAGAAATGCAAATCAAAACCACAATGAGATACCACCTCACACCAGTTAGAATGGTGATCATTAAAAAGTCAGGAAACAATAAATGCTGGAGAGGATGTGGAGAAATAGGAATTTTTACACTATTGGTGGGAGTGTAAATTACTTCAACCTTTGTGGAAGACAGTGTGGCAATTCCTCAAGGATCTAGAACTAGAAATACCATTTGACCCAGAAATCCCATTACTAGGTATATACCCAAAGGACTATAAATCATTCTACTATAAAGACACATGCACATGTATGTTTATTGAACAACTATTCACAATAGCAATGACTTGGAACTAACACAAATGTCCATCAATAATAGACTGGATAAAGAAAATGTGGCACATATATACCATGGAATACTATGCAGCCATAAAAAAGAATGAGTTCATGTCCTTTGCAGGGACGTGGATGAAGCTGGAAACCATCATTCTCAGCAAACTAACACAAGAACGGAAAACCAAACACAACATGTTCTCACTCATAAGTGGGACTTGAACAATGAGAACACATGGACACAGGGAGGGGAACATCCCACACCAGGGCCTGTCAGGGACTGGGGGATGAGGGGAGAGATAGCATTAGGAGAAATACCTAATGTAGATGACGGGTTGATGGGTGCAGCAAACGACCATGCTACGTGTATACCTATATAACAAACCTGCATGTTCTGCACATGTACCCTAGAACTTAAAATATAATAATTTTTAAAAAGTCATTCTCAGCAAACTATGGCAAGGACAGAAAACCAAACACCACATGTTCTCACTCGTAGGTGGGAATTGAACAATGAGAACACTTGGACACAGGAAGGGGAACATCACACACCAGGGCCTGTCATGGGGTCGGGGGAGGGGAGAGGTATAGCATTAAGGGATATACCTAATGTAAATGATAAGTTAATGGGTGCAGCACATCATCATGGCACACGTATACATATGTAACAAACCTGCATGTTGTGCACATGTACCCTAGAACTTAAAGTATAATTTAAAAAAAAGAAAAAAAAAGTCAGCCAATTCAACACTGATAACTTTCTTTCACTGAGGTGGTGCAACTTTGCTAGAAGTTTAACATGAATCTCATAATAGTTCATTTTAGGGAATGGCTTTACCTTCGAGCACTTAGCATGAAGGTCATTATTCCTTTGAACTGAATATTTTCATAATTCCTATAATGTTATTTGTTTTATAGTACCCAAATAATGAAGTATTTGGGTATCCAGATCTGTGTACTGTCTTTGGTTCCTTTCATTGTGTATGTGTTAAAGTCTTATTTAGCGTTTGATGAAGCCTTTTCCTCAGATGAGCAGCTAAAGAACAGGTTAGTGTTTACAGTTTCCAGACCAATTTTGATTTCTAGCCCAGAACAGATTCTCCTCCTGCCTTCATTTCTAACTGACATTGTAAATAATGGGACTAATTAGAACCTGTAATTCCCAAGATTTCCTGCTCCAATCCTCTTTCTGACTCTGCTCTCACAAATTGCAGTGAAAACCACCCTTTCTGGGAAATACTGCTTAATTACCACTTTCCTTTTTTTATCTGGTAACTTTTAAAGACATGAATGGTCCTATTAATTCATGCCATCAATAGTTTCTGTGAGAGTGGACTACATACAAAGACAGTAGACACAATCTGAATACAAAATTAAACAGTTTTATTTATCAGTATAAGGAGCAAAGGCAGGAGTCTTTTATAGAAAGATTATAAATGTGGACGGTTATGTGGAAGAAGGATGCTTCTCTATTACCTTACATCGATGTCTTAGAAATTCAACTGACTCGATGTGCCCAGCTGATCTTAGTCTCTGGCCAATAAGCAAAGATGAGAGTAGGATATACCCTTTTGTGATTCCCCCTGGGCTGGAAAAGAGAAAGCAGCCAGCTTTGATTTTGTTGTTTAGATACAGTGGATTCCCTAATGGTAAGATAGAACTCCTTGATTTGTAACATGGTTAAGCCATCTAAACATAAATTCAGAACAGAAACATTTACACTAACAACTATGTCCTACATCACACACACACACACACACACACACACACACACTCACAATCAGTAGTTGAGGTGGAAATTCTAAGCAATAGTTCCAAGGAAACTTAAAAAGAAGGAGTTTGTATTGTACAGGAGATGAAGGAAGCCCTGGGAGTTTTGCTGCTGCTTCTCAATTATCTTATTTGATTCTATCTCCAAACATTGGAAGACTGTACAGTAATAAAAAATTAATATGGACACTCCAAGAGGAATCATTGTTTTATTTTTCTGTAAAGAAAGTTGGCATATTTTCTAGAGTTTAGGGAGAAGATATGACAATACTTCAGCCATTTTTTTTTTCAGGAAAAGCTGTTTGGTAATGAACAGCATAATGCGCCAGGAGCATACCTTAGATATGCTTTGCTAAACTCAAAAACAACAATTTTATAGGTACCAAAAACCTGAGATTTTCATAAGAAGTTGCCCTTAAACCCACTTTTTAATAATAATAACTTGTTTTATTTTTATTGTCATTTAGTTGGTATTATATGGGATAGTTGGAAGAGGTCACATTGCATGATGCTAGTCAAATGCTTTTTTTTTTTTTTAAGAGCAAATTATTCTTTTAAAAAAAGAATAGATGCATCTAAGTAGCTTAGAAGAAATATAATTTTCATTTCTAGTAATAGAATTTTTTATACATTTGCTTTAAAATCATATTCTACACATTGAGAGATTGGCTAGAACATCAACAGTCTATACAGGGCACACTTGCATATATATGCATCTGTGTGTGTATGCATCTGTATGTCCATGTGTATAAAAATGAAATGTTTGTGTGAACAAAAGGAATGCACTTGCCTTTGTATCAGCACTTTCACAATTTTTTTTTTTGCGACGGAGTGTTGCTCTGTAGCCCAGGCTGGAGTGCAGTGCCGCGATCTCGGCTGACTGCAAACTCAGCCTCCCGGGTTCTCGCCATTCTCCTGCCTCAGCCTCCCGAGTAGCTGGGACTACAGGCGCCCGCCACCACACTGGGCTGATTTTTTGTATTTTTAGTAGAGACGGGCTTTCAACGTGTTAGCCGGATGGTCTTGATATCCTGACCCTGTGATCTGCCCGCCTTGGTCACCCAAAGTGCTGGGATTACAGGCGTGAGCCACCGCACCCGGCCCACAATATTTTTATATAACAGAATAAATAACTACCAATTAAGTAGAATAAACTATACACTCTATGAGCTTACATTTATGTGTTTTGTTATAACAAAAAGCTTGGAATATACAAAGAACTCAGTAAGTGCTTGCTAAATGACAAATTACAGATTAGCATATTGTCTGAAAATGTCTTTCCATAGTAGACTATGTATTAACATAAAAGAAGATAGTACTAGCAGGAAAAGAGAAGCTAAATTTTATTTATTTCATGTTTGGTCTCTGAAGAGCATCTGAACAAGAACTGCAATTAGCAATCAAATGAGTAATGTGTTGTGTAGGTGTGCCACAGACATATGTTCATTTAACAAAGAAAAGCAATGCCTAGACCTTAGGAAGATTTTATGTTTACCTCTTCTCCCCTCCACTTCCCTCTCAATCTGTAGTCAGGGGATAAACAAGGTACCAACTGAAGCTAGAAGGGCTATTAGTAGAATAACATTTAAAACAAGAATAATAAAACTAAAATCATATGCTGTGACCCAGAACAGTGTTATAATTAAATTTACTGGGGCAGAAAATTTACTTTGGAGATTAATATCACCTTTAGGCAGTTTAATGTCTTTTGGTGTAAATAAACTCGATAGTACCTTTCCATATGTTTTAAATATAATAAGTTTACTACAAGTGCTTTCTTAAAAAAAAGAAAAGAAAAAAAAGAAATCACTACTTATAAAACTGAAGTGTATCTAACCCCAACTTTACTTCACAGTTATTTTAGCTCTATTTTCTTTCAGAAACTTTATCAAAAAAAAAGTCAAAGCAAGATTAATAATAGCATAACAGCATGAAAAGAATAAAATTTGGTCCATCATTAGTAACTGTGTCTCTTCATACAGGACACTATCGAGATACATGGTAAGGAAAACAATGTATTCTCCCTGTTCTGTGAGAGACTGTAACTCACTTGACTTCTGTCTACACTCTCATTATTCCTGCTAAAAGGAGGAGGAGTGAAGTGTCTGGCTGGTGATTGTGCAGTTCTGCCCCTTCCCTTCAGGTGTGCCTTTGGGATTTTTGTGCTCTGCTCTTGACCTTGCTTCAAGGTCAGTGAAGGTCTGCTTTAGAGCAAGGTCTGCAGTTTTCTATCAGGACCTGTTGAAGGGTAAGCCTGCCTAATCCTGGACAGGAGTGTTGTTCCCCCATATCTAATTATCCCATACCCTGGCACTTCAGTTTATGATTGTAAGGTCAGTGTGTTGTTATTGTTTTAAAGTCAGTAACAAACCTAAGGTTTTTCCATTCAATGGACTGATTTCACATTTTCAACTGGCTCAGAAATCGGTAGCAAAAAAAGAGGTTTATTTATTGCGCTCTCTGCAATTCCAGCATTGCAGAAAATGCAATAAACATTTATGCCAAAACCTATCGTTAGGAATAAATTAAAATATTGAATAATGCAATTATTCAAAGTCATTAATGCCCAAGAAACATTATTTTTTAATTTTTCTCTTGAATAAAAATGTTATTCTTCCATTTTCTTCAACAGTCAAATAAATGAGTATTCTAACCCTTTACCAAGCACATCCATTGCAAGTATTATGATACTAATGCTAAAATAGAAAAGGCAGCACCCTAAAAATAAATAGTTTAGGTATATATTGTCTGTTTTTATGTGGTGATGTAATCATTTGTTAACAGTGAGTCAGTTCACTGACACCCAGAATTTTTTTCATTGCTACGAAGTATATGCTCTAGTTCTATGTATGAGCAACCAATTTGTTTGTAAAAATTATCTCACAGGAAATAAAAATTACACACTAGCAAAATGGAGGTCTTTCCTTATTTTATTGTCTTCCTAGGACATTTCCATTTCTAGTAATAGAATTTTTTATACATTTGCTTTAAAATCATATTCTACACTAATCATGACAATCAATAAAAAACACTTAAAAATCCAAATGATGCATGACTTTGCTAATTTTAGAATGCAGATTATATTTACATCCTTTATAAAGTGATTAAAATATTCTTTTACAACTACACATTTAGTTTTAGTCTTATTTATTCATTCTTTAAGAAATGTTTACTGATGCCTACTCAAAGTGCTTGAAATAAGGTGTACAATAGTGAATGAACGGCACACATTCACTAGTCACCTGCTCTCATGGGGCTTAGTTTCTACATTTTACAAAATTGAGATCATAATGCTTATGCTATTTTACAACTTATTTTTGATATGATAGAATATATTTACATTATTTATATTGCAAAATATTTTAATATATCATTGCATAATATATGATGTTACACATACAGATGAATTACCTTACACTAAACCAAATTATTTTTAGATGATTTGGCTATTATCAATTTTTCACAAATTACAGAAATGGTGTTACAGTAACAGACTATATACTATAATTTTTAAAGTATGCTTATATGTTTTAAGGGTAAATTTTAGATCCAAATTTTAAATATTTTAAAACCATTCATATATATTGCCAACATACTTAGTTGTCTAGTTCAGTTGTTATATATATATTTCTTGGTTGATTTAGTAGAAAAATGTTGTATATGTCATACTAGATATATGCAATTTTAATAATAAAATTGTATTTGGGCAATTAAAATAATTCCTGTATTCTAATCATTTTAAGTTGTTTCTAGAATTTAAAAACATTTTTATTCTCTCAGCTGAAAAAGATATTTAAATGAGCCAACCTTAAGTGAACATTAATATGTGTAATTAGATTTTAGCCTACCTCCATATACAAGTAGTTCCTGAAGGTATGGTAGCTACTAAAGCACAGCCATCAGTTTCATTAAAAAATGCCCTATTGAATGGTAAAATCATTTTTAATTTATTTGATATTAGTTTATATAGATTATTTCAAAACTGATTACTTATATTAGAAGACTATTAAATGTTTTCTGAATATTTATAAAAAATTATTCTAATTCAAGACAGCTTGCTGACATCTCCATAGTAACTCATTGATTGGGAGTACATGTGGTTATACTTTTCTGAATGTAATTTTTTGCACCTAACTCACATGGATCAGAGTCTTCAATGTATTCAAAAGACTCAGAAGATGAGCAGATGTGAAAGAGTAAAACAAAATGAGAATATATCTCTAACATCTGGAATATTACCTTGTTTCAGGAAGTCAGGGATCCCGAACGAAGGGACCGGCTGGAGTCATGGCAGAGGAACATACATTATGAAGATTTCTTGGAAATTTATCAGTTCCCAAAATTAATACTTCTATAATTTCTTACTCCTGTCTTTACTACAATCTCTGAACATAAATTGTGAAGATTTCATGGACATTTATCACTTACCTAATAATACTCTTATAATTTCTTATGCCTGTCTTTAATCTCTTAATCCTGTTATCTTCATAAGCTGAGAATGTACATCACCTCAGGACCACTGTTGTACAAATTGATTGTAAAACATGTGTGTTTGAACAATATAAAATCCGTGCACCTTGAAAAAGAACAGAATAACAGCGATTTTCAGGGAACAAGGGAAGATAACCATAAGGTGTGACTGCCTGCGGCATCAGGCAGAATACAGCCATATTTTTCTTCTTGCAGAGAGCCTATAAACGGACATGCAAGTAGGACAGATATTGCTGAATTCTTTTCTCAGCAAGGAATACCCTGGGGAAGGAATGCATCCCTCGGTGGAGGTCTATAAATGGCTGCTCTGGGAGTGTCTGTCTTATGGCTGTTGCGACAAGGACTGAAATATGCCCTGGTCTCCTGCAGTACCCTCAGGCTTACTAGGATTGGGAAATTCCAGCCTGGTAAATTTTGGTCAGACTGGTTCTCTGCTCTCGAATCCTGTTTTCTGTTGAGATGTTTATCAAGAAAATACGTGCACAGCGGGATATAGACCCTCCTCAGTAATTCTAATTTTGTCCTTGCCTTGTGACCTTTATTGCCCTTTAATGCATGTGATCTTTGTGATCCCTGTTCATACATCCCCTTCCCTTTTAAAATCCCTAATAAAAACTTGCTGGTTTTGCAGCTCAGGGAACATCACGGACCTACCAATAAGTGATAAGTGATATTATCCCCACAGGCCCAGCTGTAAAATTCTTCTCTTTGTACTCTTTCTCTTTATTTCTCAGACTGGCCAACACTTAGGGAAAATAGAACGAACTTATGTTGAAATACTCGGGGCTGGTTCCCCTGATATTACCTAAAGTTACTGAAAGATAATTTTTATCTTTTTACTCATGGACGAGTAAACTAATCTTAATAACTACCTGAACTACACTGCTAGCTCAGGTCAGATCAATGACAAATTCAAATGGAACATTTTTATATCTGTTTCTCTATCGGATGGTTTTGTATTATTATCCAGAAATTTTCATGGTAGACTACCTGTAAATATTAAAAGTGACACTAGGAAAAAACTATTAGTTCTGAAAACTTTAAAAGGTTTGCTCTATTTAGTAATTACAAGTTTAAAGAGTTCACTAATGGTGCTTCAAGTAATATAACTTTTTAGCTGGGTAATCATCGATTTAGAAATTTAGGTGATATAGCCCCAGATTAACAGAATTATGTGAATTATCTGACTATATGTATATAACATCTAATCTCAAATATTAATTACACTATTTAAATATGTGAAATACTTTTTATCAGATAGACTAATAAATTATTTAACTTTTATTTATTGTTCTTATAGATTAAACCCACTCTTAATTAGACTGTATCTCTATACTTTTAAAATTATCAAATATTTACAAAATGCTTTGGCCATTATATATTTTATTCTTTAAGGATAAGATGCTAGCTAGGTAATTAGATGGGTAATTGAATAGATTTTTGCACTAACAGAATTAAATAACTTTGGTGTTCTTAATATATTTAAACATTACAAATACATAAAATGGAAAGTAGCACCCCTGTGTGAAAAATGTGCACCAATTCTCAAATAGTAATGACAGTTAATTCTTTAGTTCTTATTATGTACCAGGTACCATGTTCTTTATATTGACGCTTCAAATCATACCTCCCCTTTGCGCAAATATGTTCCTCATGTTGTGCTTGAGGAAATTAAACACTGAAAATGTATAAACTTAAGTAAGTTCTTACATCTTGCAAGTAGCAGAGTCAGGGTTCAAGTCCAGGAAATATGACTTAAAAATCCATGTTACTGAACATTGTGCTAAATAAAATATTGTATTATAAAATACATTTCACATCATAAGAGGGGATAGTAACAGAATTTTTTAAGAGGAGAAATTCAGGACTCTAATTTAAATTTTTCCAAACAAACAGGAGCTTCAACAAACACGCATTGCATATTATCCAGGTGGTGGGACAACTTTAAATTCATTATCTCATATCAGTTTCAAATAGTCTTATAATAATTATTTCTCCAAAATGGTACAACTAACAACTAAGACTTGAACCCAGCTGTTTCCACAATCACAAAGCATCTTCTTTCTATTACAAATTTTCTTCTTATTAAACATAGTAGAGAAAGTGACTGGACTGATTTTTTTTTCCATGTGAGTCCTTCAAAAAATCCCCTAAATTCTTAATAAAAGAAAAGAAAAATCATTGAGAATTAAGGATTCACTGTTTAAAAATCAGTTTTTTTAATACACATATTTTACTGAATAAAATCAAATAGTATTATTAAGCACTGGCTGAATTTTATGGGTTTTATTTGTAATATCAGTGAAAGTTGTAAATGTAACATATGGGAATAGCTATTCTCCTACTTTATAAAAGTTAGAATATTATTTATAAAACAATTAACACTTCTGTAAATAAAGATGATTTATGACTGTGAAGCAGTACTTAACTGCTTAAGTGTTTAACTTTTTTATAAAAATAGTGCTTAACTTCTTTTTAAAAAATGTTTAACTACTTTATAAAAATTAAGCCTGAATTACTTTCTTATATTATTACAGTATATCAATATGTCAAATGAACATAAAGTGGGGACAAAAATGATACGAAATATTATCATTGATTAGTAAAAGCAAATAGGAAATTTTTGATTTTAAGAATTTCAGGCTATTAATAATTAGGATTATGAGTCGTACAATTTTAAGCATTTAGGTATCATAAGTGACTCTAGTGTAATGCTCATTAATTCACCTAAAAATAATTTTTGAAGGGAATTTTGTGCATAATCAATCTACTTTTTGATTTTTGGAGTTATTTTTGAGATGAAGTCTCGCTCTGTTGCCCAAGCTGGAGTGCACTAGTGTGATCTCGGCTCACTGCAAACTCTGCCTCCCAGGTTCCAGCGATTCTCCTGCCTCAGTCTCCTGAGTAGCTGGGATTAAAGGCACCTACCACCATGCCTGGCTAATTTTTATTTTTAGTAGAGACTAAGTTTCACCCTGTTGCCCAGGCTGGTCTTGAACTCCTGACCTCAGCTGATCCACCAGACTTGGCCTCCCAAAGTGCTGGGATTATAGGCATGAGCCACTGCACCAGGCCTTCATTTTAATTTTTTTTTTTTTTTTTGAGACGGAGTCTCGCTCTGTCGCCCGGGCTGGAGTGCAGTGGCCGGATCTCAGCTCACTCCAAGCTCCGCCTCCCGGGTTCACGCCATTCTCCTGCCTCAGCCTCCTGAGTAGCTGGGACTACAGGCGCCCACCACCTCACCCGGCTAGTTTTTTGTATTTTTTAGTAGAGACGGGGTTTCACCGTGTTAGCCAGGATGGTCTTGATCTCCTGACCTCATGATCCGCCCGTCTCGGCCTCCCAAAGTGCTGGGATTACAGGCTTGAGCCACCGCGCCCGGCCCATTTTAATTTTAATGGTGAGATTTTAGACAGTTTAAACTTATAATGACTAGTAATATAATCACAATACCTTCTGCCATTCTCTACCATAATTGCACAAATTGATCAATAGAAATGGGAAACTAAAGAAGGGTGCAGTTACTATCAAGCATGCTTATAATACTTATGATATTTAAAATGCAAAAAAAGTCCAGCCTAGATACAAGTATTATCTAGGGCATATGATATTTTTTTCTAAAACTTTTTGGAAGGAAATATTCATTCAATTAAAATTTTTATTTTTATTTTTTTATTATTATTATTATACTTTAAGTTCTAGGGTACATGTGCGTAACGTGCAGGTTTGTTACATATGTATACTTGTGCCATGTTGGCGTGCTGCACCCATCAACTCGTCAGCACCCATCAACTCATCATTTAAATCAGGTATAACTCCCAATGCAATCCCTCCCCCCTCCCCCCTCCCCATGATAGGCCCCTGTGTGTGATGTTCCCCTTGTTTACACTTTTATTGAATGTCAGTGGCGTCCAGAACTTTCTTCAGTGTCCAGATAAGACTATGGGCATTTAAATAACATCCAAGAAAACAGAAGAGCTCAAATTCAAGCCAGGTCTACCTGACTGTAGAACCAAAGCTCATCAACTTTACTAGCAACACTAGCTCAATAGATTCTACTATGAATTTTAAAACTGAGTTTTAGCCAGTGTCTGCAAAATCTAGAAGATTGCATTTAGTTTTTATTTCATTTATTTTTAAACTTTACCCCAAGAGCTTTATATTCAAGCCAGAAAGATCTTACCTCTTATCTTTCCTTTTTCTCTCCCTCCCACCCTCACTCCATTTTTTATTTTCTCTTATATTTCTAAGAATTTATTTACACTATAAGAAATACAAGTTTTACTGTTATAATTTTGTCAAGGTTAATGACTATTCATGAAAATAATTTAAAGAAAAACACAAGAACAAAATGACCCAAGTTAGAGCTATAATAAAACCAGTGTTAAAATAATTTCTAACCTTTTTATTTTTGTCATCTAGTTAAATTTCAACTGTAAAGTTGCTTTGGCATTATGCAACCGCTTGCAACACAAAATTACTACTGATGAATACTCCTTTCACTCCGAAAGCAGGAAAAAAGTGTTTTTTAAAAAAGAAATAACTAGAGAGAGGACATAGGAGAAAGAATACTGAGAAAATGAAAATAGCAGACCTGGTAATTGGAAGTTAATTTGAAAACCTCACTGTTTGATGCTTCATACAATCATGTGCAATTATATACTGTGTGTTATTATGCATCAACCAATCGTAACTAGTCTGCCATGCCCAAATAGCTGAAGAAATAAAAAAATTAATAAAAGTCATGTGAGACAGATATATATCACATATTTTATGTCATATGTATTACATATATATCATTTATCATATATATCACAGTATTTTATTGATCATGTTACAGAAAGCAGAAGAAAAAGTTGTTATAGCAAGATTAAACATTTGGATAATGTTATGTCAGTACTACCATATGTCATACATGAGCACTGGCATAACATTATCCAAATGTATTACAACTATATGATGATTGACATATACTGTCACTCTTGCTATAACAACTTTTCTTCTGTTTTCTGCAACATCATCAATAAAACAGTGTGATGTCTATACTTTTGATGCTTTGAATACTGAAGAATAGTTCAGTCATAAATTATAAAGTTTAGCATTGTGATTTGAATGTAGCATGATGTAACAGTATTAACAATTAACATCTTCAATAACTATTGACCTAATCACCATGTCTGCCAAGGGAAATGTTTGATGGGAGTTGAACTCTCAAGGATGATTCCAAAACTTGAGATTCTGTGGGACTATCATTAGAGTGTATTTTGTTTATTCCAAAAGGAACTATTGAGCAGATTTGACAAGTCATACATCATGCAAAGACAAACCGAAAACATAATAATTTTCTATATCAACAAGCACAGCTTATTCTGTACAATATGCATGTTTTAGGTTATGACAATGAAAATACATCCATATCAATGTATTGCAAGTGAATAGCTAATGCAACTATGTAAAAGAATGCAATGCATTATTCATAAAATAATTATAATTTATAATATAATTATAATTTATAATACAATTATTTGCAATAATATAATGTATTTTATATCAATATATTACAAATGAATAGCTAATAAAATTATTCCAATTTAGGGTAACCTTGATGTTCTACATTGCACACTATGGATTCTGTAATAAGCTACTGAAACCAAAACAGATTATCTTCTTTAGAAATAAAATGAACAAGAAAATGAGATATACAACTGTCCTTCAGTGCTGCTGCATCCCAAAATTTTCATTATTTTATAAGATTGAGCAAAATTCACTAATTGTTAACATTATATTGGTACTCACAGACCATAAAAAAATGGCTATCTAGTTGACAAAGTTTTTACTTACTCTCAAATGTATGTCATACCTTAGTGTCTGCCTTAGTTTTCAATATTAAAAATGAAAGACACTTCCACAATTTGCTTAAGATGAAGAAAATCAGAAAGAGACTCTTGTCCTAGCAGTCTATCCCTAGCAACAAGAGAAAGCTGTATTATTTACAAAGTCATAATTTATTGAACCCAACAGAGGGCTGAGGTCACAGGGCATCCAACTTGTTTGAAATCTAAGCCAGGCATCTTCAAATAGAGACAGAAAGTGAGCTCTAGCTAACCTGAAATAGAGCCCCGGAGGAAGACACAGTCACCATATAAGCTAAAATGAATAATTCAGCTAAATTTTTGAAGAAATGCTAAAGGGAGAGTGTAAGCTACTGTGATAGTATAGAACTCCTGGGAGCTGCAGACACAGGACATTTTGCACCCATTAGCAGGCTCTTTGGACCTCATAAGAAAGACTGGGGAAAAGGCTGGAGAGGGAGGACAGCTTTGCTTATGGTGTGGGCTAGAGGAGCGAGCAGCTAGTGGTCACAAAAGTGCATAGCTTCCCAGGGATTACACTCTCCCATGGAACAGAAGCTATAAGCCATTGAGGAAAGACAGAAGACACTGCCACACAAGGGTGTCTGGTGAGGGTCTGACTATGAAAAGAGCAAGAGAGAAGTTTTACAGCGGTGACTGATTTAACTCTTCTGATTGTGGTGGTGGTTACATTACTGTATACACTTGTCAAAACTCTGAAAATATACATAAAACATTCTACAGGTAGTAGAAAGGGTGAATTTTAGTAAATGTAAATTATACTGCAGTGTTGACTAAAAAGACTCATATAGTCTCCATCAAATAAATAAGAAAGGAAACAAAGCAGGAGGGAAGGAGGAAAAGACGAAGGAAAGGAAGAAAAAAAGGAAAAAGGAGAAAGTTCCTTGTAGCTGAAGAACTCTGTAGCGTCATCATTTGGGTACTTGTCTTCAGTTTTGTGAACCTCAGTTTTATTAGCTCGAAAGTAGGAATAATATTATGAAACACTGAGGGCTGCTGTAAAGATTAAATAATGTAAATAATGGAAGTACCTGGCCCAGTATGATTATCAATGTTAGAGCATATGGGAACTTCACTGTGAAATAACTGAAGCAGTTCACTCACTCCTGATGTGGCAGCTGAATTTCTGAAAAGGCCAATGTTGTAACGTGTTGCTTTGAAGGTATGTGCATACTCCTCAACAAACACAGGAAGGGGGAAAAATATATATATATATTTGAAACTATTATACACACACACACGCACATCCACACACACTAGCTTCAGGAAGAAATTGTAAATTTAGTTGTCAGAAGACTGAAGATGCTGTAGCTTTTGGTCTTGTCAAGTTATAGTTTTGGCACAGAGTTAGATGTACATGCTTTTGCAATTTTAGAACCATTATGGAAGAAAAATTCCTGGTTAAAATGTTGAAGGGAAATAAATTATTTCTTTCTCTTCAGATTATTCCTGTTCACTGACAGTTTTTGAGCTCCATGTATATTATTATGCACACAGTTATGCTTTTGTATCTCTTCTATCTACTCATGTTGACACTTTTTTGGGGGAGACTCTGAAACCTAACAACTGGATTTGTTCTTATAGCACCCGACACCTTACCTATAACCAAAGAAGACACTGTGTTTTAATTTCTGGTTTACTTGCTTATCTCCTTATTATAACCTGGGCTATGAGGGAAACGGTTATAGTGTCATTGCTTTATCCTAACACTTAGGACACCACCCTCAATCAGAGTGCTGCACAGTGCACATGTAGCATAAATGTATAAATAAACAACAAAAGAAAATGGATTCTGTCTGTGTGATTATAGCCCACAAAGAGTCACTGAAGGGAAAAATGTGAAAAACATTTTTTCAGTGAGAATCCAGTCAGGGGCTAGAAATCATGTCATTCACTTTAACAGACAGAATTCGATACAAGTAAGTGTTAACTATGTAAGCAAGTGTCAAGGCCAAAAAGGGAACATGAAAGTATAGAGATAGTCCTAACAGCTACCACTCTTAGAACTGGGTGACTAAAGAGAAATTTGAAATTAAGATAATAAACTCAAGGCTTGGAGGGGAGGCCCTGTGGGTCTGCAGCCAGACGTTTGCAGAGCAGGCAACAATTGCCTGGTGCCATTGTCTCTGAAGGGGCAAAATGAGGGTTGTTTGGCAGGAGTTGGGAAAAACTGCAAACAGGATGCCCTTGCTGCTACCGGAATAAATCCTTGCTCATGAGATGAAGAAAGGGAGCTGGAGCACACCTGATAGGAAATGGAAGAGAATAGAAAACGGAGGAGATGAAGTAAGGGAGCTGGAGCACACCTGATAGGAAATGGAAGGGAATAGAAAACCAACAGGAAGGAGGAAGGAGGAAGGAGGAAGTTCTCGCCTGCTCCACCAGTCTTGCCTTCTCCATCTCCTGCCTCCTATTGGCACGACCAGGAGGAAGTCAGCTATCAAATAACAAATGTGCTTTTCAGGGTCCATTCTCAGTACCTTTTTTTATTTTTATTTTGTATTAATTTTAAGTTCTGGGATACATGTGCAAAACATGCAGGCTTGTTACATAGGTATACATCTACCATGGTGGTTCGCTTCACCTATCAACCCATCACCTAGGTTTTAAACCCCACATGTATTAGGTATTTGTCCTAATGTTCTCCCTCCCCTTGCTCTCCACCGCTCCCCCCCCACCCCAACAGGCCCCAGTGTGTGATGTTCCCCTCCCTGGGTCAATGTGTTGGTGGGAGTGTAAATTAGTTCAACCATTTTGGAAGACAGTGTGGCGATTCCTTAAGGATCTAGGACCAGAAATACCATTTAACCCATCAATCCCATTACTGGGTATATACCCAAAGGATTATAAATCATTCTACTATAAAGACATATGCACATGTATGTTTATTGCAGCACTATTTATAATAGCAAAGACTTTTAACCAACCAAAATGCCCATCAATGATAGACTGGATAAAGAAAATGTGCACATATACACCGTGGAATACTATGCAGCCATAAAAAAGAATGAGTTCATTCTCAGTATCTTAAAGCAGGGTATACAAGGATGGATTTGAAGCTGAGAAGCAGTAGGTTAACTATCATGGACTTATAAAAGGCTGTTCATGGAACACAGGAGACAGAAAGAGGGCAAAATTCCTTTCTTCTCTGATCCTTTAGTTTAGAAATAAAACTACTGCTATTTTACCATGAAACAAGACAGAGTGTCATGTGCTCACACAATAAACAAATATGGTAGTAAAAACTGGTGTATGTCAGCTCTTCTCTGTTCTCAAAGGGCCATGAGTTAGCCAAACTAGCTAGTTTGCTTTGGAAAAACAGTTATAAAAGAGGAAAATATCAAACAATTAAGACTACACATACAAGCAAAAATGCTACAGAAGAAAAGTAAGACTAAACATACAAAGATACTACAGAGGAAAAACAGAAAAGAATATTTGCCACCTCTAGATTCCTACATTTCTATCCTTCTTTGTCATCACTCAGTTGCTTTTGCTTCATGTCTCCTAGCAGTGCTCTATCCTCTTCTGTTGGGTGAAAATCTTACATAAAGTTTTGGCTCACACTTTTTTTTCAGTTTTTATAGCTAGTCTCCTTCCTCTTTTGGAAGCAAACACATCCTTGCAGGCAAAGCTGAACCAAATAAATGCTGCTGTACTGTAGTGCTTTTTTAATTAATTAATTTTTTTGCTCTAAGACTGTGATTATTTGTTCAATTATTCTTAAAAAGTCTTTACAAGACTCTAATATTTTTGCCAATATTTACTTTTAGATTTTTTATAACATTGGTTTTGTTTTGATCATTTTGACTGGAGTCTATTTTGTATACTATGTAATTAAGGCTGAACATTTCCTCAAAATATTTGTCAGTTATTCTTACATAATATACTGAATTACATATCATTGGCTTCTCCAATAATTTAATATTCCATTCCTTTCATGTACAAAATTATCTTTGGGGGGTATTTTTAGCCTACCACACAATGCTAAAAACAATTTAATTATTTTTGTTCATTATTATTATTTCCAAATATATTTTGACTACTTTTACGCATTTTTCTAGTAGATGAATTTGGCATTAAAATTTCTTTTTTTTTTTTTTGGTTAACATTTGCATAGCAAATCTTGAACCATCCTTATATTTTGTTAATCTGATAATTTAGTTTTTATTTTTATAATTAATTTTTAGTTTTAGAATATGCAGAAGAGAAATAAGTGGCTTTCTTTAAAAAATTGATATTCTATTGCAGCAATAAGAAAAATGTCTTCCAATTTTTTTTTTTAATTTATTTATTATTATTATACTTTAAGTTGTAGGGTACATGTGCATAACGCATATGACCCAGCCATCCCATTACTGGGGATATACCCAAAGGATTATAAATTATGCTGCTATAAAGACACATGCACACGTATGTTTATTGCAGCACTATTCACAATAGCAAAGACTTGGAATCAACCCAAATGTCTTCCAATTTTTAGGAAGTACTACAGTTTATTTTTATTTTAGACATTTTGATAAATATATACTATACACAAAAACATATATTTACAAATAATTATTGTTTTATATTTGTTTAATGTATGGCTGTTATGGTAAAAATAAAAGCAGTATGTAATTGTACCCTACAAATGCAATGCTGAAAAAATTCCTCCTCATTCATTTAAAAATTGAAAGTAGATTACTATAATACATAGATAATAGAGAACATGTAAATGAAATTTCTTGTTGCAATAACATAGAATTTGAGAAAAAAACTAATCTGACATATATTAATGATGCAGATAATAGTGTCGTGCGTATAGTAATATCTTATAAATGAAAGGTGAAACTCATAAAGTTTGTATTTCTTTTATATGAACAAGTCAATTTTCTTTTTCTATGTGAAAGTGAGTTTCTAACTGTGTATAAACCAATATGTAGCTTGATAGGTTTCCCTAATATTGTAGACAATTAAATCTTTATTCTGCCTGTCTCTGCCTTTATTTCTCTCTATCCCTCTTTCACTTTCTCTCCCTCTTTCACTCTCACACACACTCACACATACACACAGTGAATAATTCATACATTACTAAGTTGCAAAGCAACTAATTTTACAAGGTTAGAGGAGGGATTATGAAAATGTAGTATCTTTTCGAAAACAGATAGCAAAATTGAGGAATCACACACAAGCTTTTTGCAAATGAAGATTTTCAAACACAGGTAGCCACTAGAAAAGTGTGTTTTTTGTATCGAAATTCTCAACTCAAATGGCGCATCAGAACCAGGATTTTGGCTGCTAAAATATATGAGGTATGAAGGGTATCTTCAGGCTGAGACACTCAGACCTCGAGGGTGAACATAATGAAAACTGCAAAGTAATTCTTTAATTGAGCATATACATGAGACTTTAAAAAATACACAAGACCACATGAAGAGAGTCTGATAAAGTGGTCTGGTGTGAATCTATAAGTATGGTTTAAAGTTCTCCCGGGACTTCTGATACCAGAAAGATAAAGTAGAAGTATTTTCTGTATTTATTCTGCTACTTAAATCTAAAATTCCTGAGCATATTATGTAATACATACATAAAAGGACCCTGGAGAGTTGGGAGAAGGCAAACCAGCTAAGTACATCACGACCTGAGGAACAATACAGACTCTTTCCTGTTTTGTTTTGCTTTGTTTCTGTTGTTTGCTTTTTATTTGCTTTTGTTTTTGCTTTATTTTTCCTTTTGCTTCATATATCCTAGATTTAGTACTGGATAAACCAGGAACCCAGAAACACAAATGATATAAACAGAAAGCTACAATAAAAGCCTGATCTCCACAGCCAAAGACCAATGAAAGAGCAGCCTAGCAAGACAAAATACTTTTAAAATGTAATTGCCTTTCTTCAGTCATATACCAGAGAACATGTGGCTCCAGCTCTCCCTTGCCAGCAAAGACCAAATGGAAACCAACACTTCCTCCCTCATCAGGCTGTAACTTGGTGCCACTATCTTACCTGAGTGATATGGCTGTTATCTAAAAGACAAACAATACCAAGTGTTGGTGAAAGTGTGGAGAAAAGGGAAACTTTGTGCACTGTTGGTGGGAATATAAATTAGTACAGCCATTATGAAAAACAGGTTGGAATTCCCCCCAAAAAACTAAAAATAGAATTACCGTGTGATTTGGTAATCCCACCTCTGGGCATATATCCAAAAGGTTTGAAATCAGTATAAAGAGATGTCAGCACTCTCATGTTATTTGCAGCATTATTCTTTTTTTTTTTTTTTTGAGACGGAGTCTGGCGCTGTCGCCCAGGCTGGAGTGCAGTGGCCGGATCTCAGCTCACTGCAAGTTCCTCCTCCCGGGTTTGTGCCATTCTCCTGCCTCAGCCTCCCGAGTAGCTGGGACTACAGGCACCCGCCACCTCGCCCGGCTATTTTTTTTTTTTTTTCGTATGTTTTAGTAGAGACGGGGTTTCACTGTGTTAGCCAGGATGGTCTCGATCTCCTGACCTCGTGATCCGCCCGTCTTGGCCTCCCAAAGTGCTGGGATTACAGGCTTGAGCCACCACGCCCAGCCATATTTGTAGCATTATTCTTAATAGTTAAGTTATGAAAGCAACCTAGGTGTCCATCATGGAATAAATGAATAAATAAAATGTGATATACACAAGAAAATAATATTTGGCCTTAAAACAAATTGTCATTTGTAAAAAGGTGGATGAACCTGGAGAACATAATGCTAAGTGCAAGCCAGCACAGACAAACAAATATCACATGATCTCACTTACATGTGGAATCTAAAATGTTTAACTCACAGAAGTAGAAAGTAAATAGTGGTTGTCAGAGGCTGGGGAAGGATGGTGGATGGGAAAAGGAGAGAGTGATCAAAATTTCAATTAGACAGGAAGAATAAGTTTTGTGGATATATTACACATCATGGTGATTATAATAAATATTAATGCATTATATATTTCAAAATTACTAAAAGAGTAGATTTTAAATGTTTTAATCATAGACAAAAAATAAGTATGTGAGATGATGGATTTGTTAACTAGTTGGATTTATTGATTCCACAATGTAAACACATCAAAACATCACATTGTATCCCATAACTATATAATCAAATATAATTATTATCTGTCAATTAAAATAAAATGAATACATATAACAATAAATTTTTAAATGAGACAGCTGAGTAGGGACCTGGTTCTCTGATCATGATCTTGTGGAAACAAGGCCACTCATCTGTGGTGTCAGTGGAGACCAACTAAAAAGACTGATTTTCCACTTTCATGTGGTAGTAATGGAAGTCTTTTTTCAGTGTCTAGATTGGTTATGGTGGCTATATCAGTTTCAGATTAAGTCAATGTCGGAGCAAAGAAAACTATCAGGGATGAAGAAGTACACTGCATAATGATAAAAAGGGTGATCCACCCAGAATATTTAGCAATTTTAAATTCACTACACAACAGAGCTTCAAAATACGTGAAGCAAATGTTGATACAATTGAAAGGAGAAACCGACAAATTCCCAGTGATAATTGGGGGACTTCAACATATCTCACTTAAAAGTTAATAGAGTAGCTAGACAGAAAATTAGCAAGGATAGAGAACTGAACGTCATCAACCGACAGGATCTACTCAACACTCACTGAGCATACCACCCAACAATAACACATTTTTTTTCAAACACCCAGGGAATATATTAGTAAACCACAGCCAGGGCCATAAAAGATGATTAAATCATTGAAATAATTACAGAGTGTGTTCTTGAACAACAGTGGAATCCAAGTAAAAATCAGTAATGCAGGATAACAAGAAAATCTACAAACACCTGGAAACTAACACACTTCTAACAGTCCTTAGGTCAAATGAACAGACATCTCAAGGGAAGGCAAAACATACATTGAGCTGAGTCATAAAGAATATTCAATATATAAAAACATATACGACATTGCTAAAGCAATGTGAAGAGGGAAATTAATAGCACTAAATACATACATTAAAAAGAATTATAAATTATCCAAACTTTTATCTCAATAACTTAGTAAAAGAGAAGCAAAGGTCCCAAAGCAAATATCAAATGGAAAGAATTGATAAAAACAAAAGAAGAAATCAATAAAATAGAAAACAGACAGTAGAGAAAATCAATGAAAAGAAGTTGGTTCTTTGTGAAGAAACTGAATTCATGTTTAAAGTGCTCCTCAGCTGTAAGGGCAGTGGGCTCCCCCCTGGCCCAGGGCAGGTCCAAGAGTCAAGCCCTAGGATCGCAGACCCCCAAAAGCCCGCATTTTGCTCTACCCCACTGTGGCCATGCTGGTACCTAAGATGCAAGACAAAGTCCCCCTTACTTTTCCCTCTGCTTCTCTCAAGTAAGAGTTTTGCCCCCTAGCCACCACAGTTGATAATATGCTGAGTCTCACCTGAAGCCAGCAAGTCTCAGAGGCTCAGCCAAGGTCCTTGATGTGGTACCTGAGTATTGCTGCTGGTTATTCCGGGCTCAAGGGCTCTTCAGTCAGCAGGTGATGAATGCCGCCAGGATCAGCTCCTTTCCTTCAAGGAAGTGGAGTCCCTTCTGTTCCAGAGTGTATCTAGAAATGTTGTTTGGGAGCTACCGCCCGCACTCTGTCTGCTGCCTTATTCTGCTGTAGTTGAGCTAGTATTCAAGATGCAAGAGACAGTCCTCCCTGCTCTTTCCCCTCTTCTCCTTAAATTGAAAGAAGGTGTGTCTTTTGAAGCCAGGCGCTATGAATCCTGGGGTTAGGGGGAGGAGTGATGCGAGCGTTCCATTGGCTGTGCTAGCCCTTTTCCCAGTATGTCACCTGCCCGTCTGGTCCACTGTCTCTGGGCCTAGTTCAACACTAGGACTTGCCTAAGAATTGCAGTCCTTAGGGCCTAGACTGCCTTTCGTGTTTTCTTAGGTACACAGAATGCTGTAGCCCTTGGTGGTGAGGTTAGCAAGCACTCAAGTTCAGACCACTGGGATCAGTGATTCCCCTCTTGCAAGGGCTTGTTTAAATGTGCCCTCCATGGGCAGGTGTCAGTGATTTGGGTCTGGTTTTAATTTCGCTCCAACAGGACAGCTCTGAGTTCAATCACTCACAATTGCTGTGTTCTCCCTCCTCTAGTGCCGGACAATGCTCTCTGCACCAGGCTGCCACTGTCAGGGATGGGGAAGGGGTGGTGTTGACAATTAAAGACTGTTTTTTCTATCTCCTTGGTGCCTCTTTCAATGATACAAAGTTAAAATCAGGTGCTATGAGTGCGCACCTGATTTTTGGTTCTTATGAAGGTGTTTTTTCTGCTTATATTAACTTTAACTTGGTGTCCTTGGGCAGGGAGGGGTTGCTGAAGTTTTCAATTTCACCATCTTGCTCCCCATTGCCTGTTGTTCTCAGTTGAATAGTTTTTTGCATATTAGACAGCAGCCAGAAAGTATCAGGTCAGGATTTGAACTCGGATAGAATCCAGACCCTGCTCTCTTAATCTTTATATTGTATTGTCTTGCCACAAAACTGGCATAGCATCGTAATAAATTATTTACTCCTTTTCTTGTAAGTAATATATTCTTGCATTTTTCTTTATGTTTTTGTCCTTTCACTTAATAATAATTATTAATTACATGTTATATTAGTTGGGCCATCCAACTAACTAAGCATACACTAAGGCCAAGATGACCAAGATAGAAAAGCAAGATGTTTATTGCCAGTAAAATGTAAAAAAAAAAAAAGGAGAGGTGGGGAGAGGGGAGAAAGCAGGATTGGGAAAGCAGCATCTTTAGGCACTGTAATAACAGAGTAATGTATTACATTACTCGGTTGAAATCTTTTCCTCAGGTGCTTTCTCTCTCTCTTTCTCTCTCTCCTTCTCCATTTTTACACAACCTGGTCTTTAAACAGAAAAATGTCCTATTTCATTTCAATGTTTTCCTATATCTTAAGGTAAAGTTCTGCTGTGCCAAGTAGTCTTCAGCATATTTGAAGAAGTATCATTTTTTTTAAACATATAAGTCTTAGAGCAATATGAAACAGGTTAATATAAGTGAAGAGATTTTTTTTTTTTTTTTTTTTTGAGACGGAGTCTGGCTCTGTCGCCCGGGCTGGAGTGCAGTGGCCGGATCTCAGCTCACTGCAAGCTCTGCCTCCCGGGTTTACGCCATTCTCCTGCCTCAGCCTCCCGAGTAGCTGGGACTACAGGCGCCCGCCACCTTGCCCGGCTAGTTTTTTGTATTTTTTAGTAGAGACGGGGTTTCACCGTGTTAGCCAGGATGGTCTCGATCTTCTGACCTCGTGATCCGCCCGTCTCGGCCTCCCAAAGTGCTAGGATTACAGGCTTGAGCCACCGCGCCCGGCCAAGTGAAGAGATTTTTAATGTAAATCTTGGCAGAAAGTTTCCAAATAATACAAATAGTCGATGTCAGCTATAGAAACTTTGTGACTCTTCAAACAACAGGTCTTAACCTAGATTTCCTAGCTTAAGCAGAGGTCAAGACAAAAGCTTGTAATGCAGAGTTTATTTGGGAAGTAATCCCAGGGATGAGGAAGTGAACAAGGAAGGAGAGAAAATCAAATACAAAAATGTACTATCAAATTGGCCATTGCTATGGGTAACCAGTACTCCAACCTACAGTATCTTCTGAGGAGTCTTGAAAAATGTATCTCAGAACAATGTCTCCAGGAATTCAGAGAGAGAAACAATTATTACTTTTATTATGTCCCCATTATTTAAAGGTAGCCCACTGGGCATTTGGCTCCTCCTACTTCTGGGCTACACGTGTATGAATTCCACGTAGGTTTACAAAGTGAGTTTAATTCTGGATGTGCCTGTATTAAGGTATTTGAAGCCTGCAAATAACTGATTGACACAAATGGACTTAAGAAGTAAAGCCAAGACAATTAAACATGGCATACAAGGGTGCTTAATCCATTATATTAGACCACCAATTACACTTTAAGAAGTTAATTGGTGGATTAAAATAGGAAATTTTCTCAGTGCTGTCCTAACAACTCCAATCTCTTATGATGTTGTGTGGGGTAGGTAAAAAGAGAATGAGTTTTCAGTCAGACAGAGTGGATTCTTCCAGTTACTAGATGGGTTATAGTAAGAGAGTTATTGATTTACATTAACATCACCTTTTTCTTTTCTAAAAAAAAGACTAACAGAAGTTCATGAGATAATACATGCTGTATTAGTCCATTTTTATACTGTTATGAAGAAATATCCAAGATGGGGTAATTTATAAAGAAAAAGAGGTTTAATGGACTCACAGTTCCACATGGCTGGGGAGGCTTCACAATCATGGTGGAAGGCAAAGGAGGAGCAATGGCAAGTTTTACATGGTGGCAATCAAGAGAGTGTGTGCAGGGGAACTGCCCTTTATAAACCCACTAGATCTTATGAGACTTATTCACTATCAGGACAACAGCATGGGAAAAACCTGCCCCCATGATTCAATCACCTCTCACTGGGTCCTTCCTAAAACACGTGGAGATTACAGGAGCTACAAGTCAAGATGTGATTCGGGAAAGCCAAACAATATCATATATTGCTTAACAATATGCTAACTGCTTAATACCATGTAAATACTCTGAAAATTTTTATTTTATTCACACTACCTTTATTAATTTAGTAGCCAGTAATACTCAGATATTGTATTCCATAGTCCTTCTCAGTTTACAAAAATTAAACACATTATTTCATTTGACAACCCTAACAATTCAGTGACAATGTCTGCTTCCAGAATAGACATTGAGTTTTATAAATGAAGGCACAATGTCACTAATGAGTGAACAATTTGTAACTCAAATTCACACAGTTTCTCTTCAAATAGTGTTCTTTCTACTACATGATGCTGCCTCCTAAGAATATATATCTTAGTTAATTTCAAATTGTCTTTATTTAAATTAACATTTTAAAAGTCTCTGGCATTGTTAGTGTATACTGGTACAAGTCCCTGACCTTATTCTCAGAGTGTTAAAGAGTTAGAAATGATCTCAGCGACTATAGTACTATTTTGCTCCTCTAGTAAGAATTATGCTGACATTTACATATAAATATAATAGCTAATTGCCATAATGTTTATATTCCACAAGGGAACAAACTCTTGCCACACCCTTCTTTGGAAATTTTTGTTAGAGTTCTAAAAGATCCACCAAGTATATAGTGTCTGGCTATTTATGAATGTCATAAATATAATTCTGTCTAAGATCAATGATACAAACTATCTTCTATTCTGTCTCCACATCTCACAGAGAGAATATCATACATATTTCATAAAGATGTTGGTAAGTACTCTTTAAAACACCACATTTTCTTCAAAGATGAGGGATGAAAAAAGATCATCCCTCTACTCCATTTGTAACGTATTATAAGGTGGATTTTTGCTTTTATTTGTTCTCTTTCCTTTTTCATCTGAGCAAATAGACCTTGCTTTGAGACTTTCATCAAAGATTTTCTTCATTCTCCCTCACCAGTTATAAAATTGCCTTGTCTTCTGCTTTCTTAAAGAGTCGTATTTTATAATATTGTTGTCAAAGCCATCCTGTTTGAGATGAGGAAGGCTCTCCTGTCCCTCCCTTTGAAAATTTTGCATTGAAATTTTCTTCCCAGTTCTCTATTAATAGGTTCAGCAGAATTCCACCCACGCTGTCAACCGCACATTTTGCCTATCCTAAAGTACATATGGATATGAAAACATAATTTTTATATTTTTATTTTGATTTTCTTATTTTTTAAAAAACTATGGCAGTATTTTTATTAATATATTGGAATATAATATTACCTGCATTTGAAATGGTTACATATTTCTTTGAAAAGCTTAAATTATTGAAACATTAATCAATTTCTGAACATGATTTTAATTTTAGGACCTGGTAATTTCAACAATTAAAAGTTAAGTAAAACAAGCATCTGTCCTCCTACATATAATTTGTCTAAAAACAGAGTGCAAATAATCATACAATACTATCACAATTATCCAGGAGCTGAGATATTTATTTTTAAACTAATTATTCTCTCAGTTAATTTCTAGCAACATTGGACTATGACATGCCTTACATGATAGTATTTCTGGTGTCAAAAAGCATTTATTTATAAACTTATAAATATCACTGTGCCTAAAGCAGTAATCTGGAAAATTTATTCCAAGGTAATCCTTATGACTCTTAAAAACAATCATTGAAATTTCTTTTTTAAAAAGTCGATTTCTATGTGTTTTTTTATTAATAATTTATTTTATAAAATCGCTATTACTCCAGGTATACTACATTGAACTTTTCAGTTTGGGTGTGAAAAGAATGGTGATAGTGCTATATTCTTCTTATTTAGGATCAAAACTTGTTTCTTTTCCTCTCCCTTCTGTTCCTTTTCTCTTTCTACTCTTTTTTTTTTATTACTATATTTTAAATTCTAGGGTACATGTTTAGAATATGCAGTTTTGTTACACAGTTACACATGTGCCATAGTGGTTTGCTATACCCATCAACCCGCCACCTAGTATCCCTACCCTATGCCCCCACCCCCTGACAGGCCCCAGTTTGTGATGTTCCCCTCCCTGTGCCCATGTGTTCTCATTGTTCAACTGCCACTTATGAGTGAGAACATGCAGTGTTTGGTTTTCTGTTCTTGTGTTAGTTTGCTGAGAATGATGGTTTCCAGCTTCATCCATGTCCCTGCAAAGGACATGAACTCATCCTTTTTTATGACTGCATAGTATTCAATGGTGTATAGGTGCCACATTTTCTTTATCCAGTCTCTCATTGATGGACATTTGGGTTGGTTCCAAGTCTTTGCTATTGTGAATAGTGACACGATAAACTTAGGTGTGCATGTGTCTTTACGGTAGAATGATTTACAATCCTTTGGGTATATACCCAGTAATGGGATTACTGGGACAATTGGTGTTTCTGGTTCTAGATCCTTGAGGAATTGCCACAGTGTCTTGCACAATGGTTGAATTAATTTACACTCCAACCAACAGTATAAAAGCGTTCCTATTTCTCCACATCCTCTCCAGCATTTGTTGTTTCCTGACTTTTAATGATTGCCATTCTAACTGGCGTGAGATGATATCTTATTGTGGTTTTGATTTGCATTTGTTTAATGACAACTGATGATGAGATTTTTTTCATATGTTTGTTGGCCACATAAATGTCTTCTTTTGAGAAGTGTCTGTTCATATCCTTTGCCCACTTTTTCATGGGGTTGTTTTCTTCTTGTAAATTTGTTTAAGTTCTTTGTAGATTCGGTATATTAGCCCTTTTTCAGGTGGATAGGTTGCAAAAATTTTCTCCCATTCTGTAGGTTACCTGTCCATTCTGATGATAGTTTCTTTTGCTGCACAGAAGCTCCTTAGTTTAATTAGCTCTCATTTGCCAATTTTGTCTTCTGTTGTCATTGCTTTTGGTGTCTTAGTCATGAAGTCTTTGCCCGTGCCTATGTCCTGAATGGTATCTTCTAGAGTTTTTAGGGCGTTAAGTCTTACATTTAAGTCTTTAATCCATCTTGAGTTAAGTTTTGTAGAAGGTGTAAGGAAGGGGTCCAGTTTCTGTTTTCTGCATATGGCTAGCCGGTTTTCCCAACATCATTTATTAAATAGGGTATCCTTTCCCCATTGCTTGTTTGTGTCAGATTTTTCAAAGGTCAGGTGGTTGTAGATGTGCAGTGTTATTTCTGAGGCCTCTGTTCTGTTCATTTGGTCTATATATCTGTTTTGATACCGGTACCATGCTGTTTTGGTTACTCTCGCCTTGTAGTATAGTTTGAAGTCAGGTAGCTTGATGCCTCCAGCTTGTTTCTTTTTGCTTAGGATTGTCTTGGGTATGCAGGCTCTTTTCTGATTCCCTGTGAAGTTTAAAGTAGTTTTTTCGATTCTGTGAAGAAAGTCAATGGTAGCTTGATGGGGATAGCATTGAATCTGTAAGTTACTTTGGGGAGTATAGCTATTTTCACAATATTGATTCTTCCTCTCCATAAGCATGGAATGTTTTTCCATTTGTTTGTGTCCTCTCTTCTTTCCTTGAGTAGTGGTTTGTAGTTCTCCTTGAAGATGTCCTTCAAATCCCTTGTAAGTTGTATTCCTGGGTATTTTATTCTCTCAATAGCAATTGTGAATGGGAGATCACTCATGATTTGGCTCTCTGTTTGTCTGTTATTGGTGCATAGGAATGCTTGTGATTTTTTCACATTGATTTTGTATCCTGAGACTTTGCTGAAGTTTCTTATCAAGTTATAATTTTGTGGGTAAAATCCTCCCCATATAGATACAGGTGAAAACTCTGAAGTGTCTGTTATCATGTCTATTTTACTCTGGGTGATTTTGTTTTGTTATTTTCTGTTTTACAGATTTTCTGTTTATCAGACTGGTTTGATTGATCCAGGATTAATATATTGTATTTTGGTGAGATAAAAAAACGCGAAGGAAGATTCTTGAGGATACTGCTGCAAAAATAGTATAAATGAGGAAGTCTATGACAATTAATACATGTAGAAGAGTTTAAAGACAGAAGGAACTTGGAAATCCAGGAGGAAATTCTGTGGTAAAAAGTTTGGAGGAAGATTTAATGAGGCTGGAGAATAGTTTTTGCTATAATGAAGGAGAGAGCTGGAATGGGAAGCTGTAAAAAGAAGATAAGACTGTTTTAATTATAACTTTTATAACTAGAGTAGTTCTGGAGGACAACAAAGTCCTCGTTGCTTGGAGTAGAAATGGTTGAGATGCAATGAGTGGTTATTTATTGGAAGTGTATAAACCTTGGGTCTACTTGATTGCTAGATAGGGCATGCATATGATTATAGACATTCCCCAGAAAAGAATTAGAGAAGTGGAGAGGGAAATCAAAAGAAGGTATAGTCATGGTGAGGGATGGGCTGAGGAGAGTGGAAAGGAGTTCATAGAGTGGAAATGAAGCATTTGTATTATTTAGCTTTGTTGTGTGATACTGATAGGAATGGGGAAATGTTAGATAAGATAGTACTGGTTTAGAATGAAATTGGAAAATTCTGAGAATTTTACAGACCCCTAGATTTTCCTCCCTATATCTACAGGAGATAAGATGCCCGGTTATATTGGAACTGACCTAACAGGAATCAGTGTTCTGTCCCAACTAAACTCATGATGAGTTACCCCAAAAGCGGGAACAGGGACATTTCTAAATGAAAGTGCCCCAAAATGTATTGAGAAAGGGCTTGTCGGGATTCTGAAAAAAGAACCATTAAATGCCAGGGTTTTAAGTCCAAAGCATTTATTAGGGGAGCATTGGTACAGGGACAGCTGTAGCATATCCTTGTGGTGAACAGGGAGACAAGGGTTGTTCTACCTAGGAATATCCCTGTTGAGTGGGTCGAGTTATGAAGTTTATATGAGGGTTTAAGAAATGTGGCTCAAGGCCAGGGCTAATGTCTTTCAGGGCTAGTGCTTTGGACCATAACTTAAATACCTTCATCCGTACCTGAAAGTGTTCATATATCCATCTTGGGTTCAAGCCTTTAAGGAAAAACATGTAGCTGACTAGGTCACAAAGTGGTAAAGCCGTTCCATATTTCTGAATCAGTGCAATGGAAAATTACAGGGAACTAGAGGACCCTGCATAGGAGAAGCCAAGATTCAACTTTATAACAATCAAGAGTGTTCCACTGAAGTTTTGAAGACATACTACAACATAGGGTACTGTGGAAAGGTTTGTAAAGGAAAAGCACATTTTTTTTTTTCCTGAGGAGAATAAATAGAGCAGTAATAGGATGTGAAATTGGGAGAGCAGAGATGAAAACAGAAACATTTATTTTACAGTTAAAGAAGATGTCTAGGCATTCTGTGACTATGCGATTATCTGATTTCCAATATTATATATCTGAAGAGTAATGTTTTGAATGAGATTCTATCCTGATTGTTTAAGCCAGAATATTTATTTCTGTGGTTGACATTCTTTTTTTTCTTAGAAAATACAGTATTCATCCTACTCTACAACATAATGCAATTTCTTTTGATAGAAGACCTACATTATAAGATAACAGGCCTTCATAGCAAATTCTATCAAAGGTATGTACAAAAAATGATAACAAAAACAACACCAGCAACAATTGTAGGTGATAGTCATTGGATACTGATTATATTACAAATACTGTGATACACACTTAAAACACTATGTAATTCTTGGAGATACTGTGCATGTTAAGAAAATTTTCCTCACTTTTTAATTGAGAAAACTGAGACCACAAACCTTTCTATGACATACCAAAGCCCCATAACCTATAAAACCATCATTTTAATCTACCGTCTTCTCAGCTTCTCTCAAGTTTCATTGCTTGGGCCTTTTTTCGTTTTCTTTTTAACAGATGTTTCATATGTTTCCGGTGTGTGGATTTATTGGTTCACCTTTCAAGACCTATCTCAATATCTTCTGTCTGGGCTACTCTTAAAAATTAGCATAGACTGGTTGGTTTATAAACAACAGAAATTTATTTCTCACATTTCCGTAGGCTGGAAAGCCCTGATCAAGGTGCCGGGAGATCTGGTGTCTGGTGAAACTCACTCTCTTGCACAAAAAAAAAAAAAAAAAAAAAAAAAAAAAAGGAAATTCGTATTGCAGAAGGGGAGAGGGAAATCTCTTTGGCCTCTTTCGTAAGGCACTAATCCTATTCACAACGGCTCTGCCCCAATGACTTAATCATCTCCCAAACATGGGGGGGAAAAGACCTGTGTCTTATTAGAAGATCCAAACTTTCTTTTATCTGGTTGCACTAAGAATAAGTGATATTATTCCTTTGCCTGCATCTGAAAGTTGAGATGGAGATTTTACTTTCTTATTTTTTTTCTTATGTGGAGATTATCTACACTTACAAGACTGGCAATCTTTCATAAATTGAAAAAATGGCATTTCTGATTTCGTTCACATCATATTGTGTATATATTAATGTCAATATTTTTTATTACTTTACTCAATAGCTTTGTTTCCTGTTTTGAAAACAGCAGTACTTTAGGAAAATTGACAAGTATTTAATACATTTAATAACTCTCTTCAAATGTTGGTTGTGGTTGATCAGTAGAATTATCTACTTTAAACATATTTGTATACCAACTCAAGTGGAATACCATAACAAAAGCTAAAGGCCCACAGATCAGATTATAAAGGAGTGAAAAGGAAGAATTCTGATAAACAAAGTGACATTGTAAATGGAGCATCCATATTCATTATTCCTAGAAGAAACTAGCCTTTGAATTACAAAATGGTAAGTAAAAATTTGCTAGGACACAATGTCATAAAAAAGCCACTTGGTATTGTCAGAAGTGGTTATTATTATTGATGACCTGCCACCTGTCAGCAATATCAATGTGTTTGATTAAATTTACACTGGTATAATGAATTGCTGCCCTTAAACTTTGGCTTTTCTAGCATAAATTACAAGGTAGCAATAAAGACTTGGCAAAATAAAAGTAAAATTACAGCTACACACATAAAATATAGAATCAACAGACTGCTGGAAACATATTAAATGACCTTAAAAAATTCAGATGAAGTAGAATCATCCTGACCACATAATAGGATATTTGAAAACAGAAATAGTTCATTGAATTATCAACAATATAAGGTGAGAAATGTATTCCCAAATGCCTAAAGCATCATAATACATTTTCTTCTAAAGTAAGGCCTGGGGATGCCAACTCAGGTGCGGTGATATTGAAATTTTCACAAGGAATACAGTAAATTGAGATACACTCTAGTCAAGCTAATGAAAATACAATGACTAAAACCTCTCATGGATCAAGAAAGTGATTTAAAGGCCATTTCATGATAGAAATATATAAAAATAATCATGTTGTTTAGCAACAGGTTATCACATTTCTTTCAAAGAGGAAAATGGTCTGCTTAAGAAAAACTTGCAACCATGTGCATGATTTTAACCCTTTAAATCACTTAAAATCTCAAACTTAAATAGCAATAGATGTTCACTTAGCAAGTAAGCATGGACCTATGCTAGAGAATAGTTTCTGTTTTCTCTTAAACATGAGAGACTGTAAGCATGCCATTTCTCATGAGAGTGGAATTGCTGACTGGTTTGTGTAGAGGAGGGAGAAAGTGATAGGAAGGAAAGGGAGGTGATTTATGAGAAGTGTTATTATTATTTTCTTGGTATTTTTAAAACAACTTAATTTACAAATAGTAATTGTGTCTATTTATGGGATTAGTGCTGTCTTGATATATGTATGTTTTGTAGAAAGATGATTGTTTTAGTGACAGGATTCTGTCTACCTCACACTCTGATTATATTTGTAAGAGTTGTCCATCCCTTCCTCCCAGCTCTTGGTCTTAGTTTATATAAATAGAGAAAAATAAGAAGGAAAAAGTAGGCGGAAAGGAATGACCAAGACTCTTTATATTTAATGTGATCACAAGTGTCATTTGGATGGCCTTAGCTTCCATTTCTTTGTATGTAAGATTAAAAAATATATAAAAAATAGTGATATATGTCTACTTGGATTTTATAATAATTCAATAAATTATTAATGTAAAATGTATTTGTAATTTGTAAGTGCTATGTAAGCATCAGGTTTTAAGTTATTAAATGTGTTAACATGGAATTTTGCACATTACATGCTTTTCTAAGGCAGATCATTTTCTTCTGAAGATACGTAATATTCCATTTCTAAGCAATATCATTTTTATATATTTCTATCATTAATTATGCTGAAAAACAGGAAAGTAAATTTTTTTCAATAGATAGGCAATATTTTTAAAATTCTGTGTGAATTATCTGACATCATATATGAATTGTGCCATAAGTTGTACAAAATTGATTCTTCCAAACAACAATTATTTCTTAGTAACCTTTTAAATTTTTTTTCTTTATCATGCTATCATTAGCGAGAGGGCCTTAGTCCCTAACTGTTCCAATTCACTAAATTGCTTTAAGCTAGAATACAAAGCCAATGCCAAAATTTGAACTATTTCCTTTGTCAGGACTGAATTTGTCTTTAGTTTGATTGCAATTCTCAGAAAAAGAATATTAGCTAAAGCAGATTCAATTAAAAGATAATTTAAATATTGATTAAAGCAGTGATTCCTGTTCTTACGCAAGCCATTCTAGCTTTATGTAACATATTACACAGAGTCAAAATAATATTTAAATAGAACAATTTCAGAAAATTGTGAAGATGTAAGTATTCATTATTCAGATGTCCACTATTACTTCACTAGTTGTCTCCTTGTAATATGCTAAAAAATATAAAAGCATATTTTGAAATACTGTGATAAATACCATACAGATGGTTATTGTAGTACTATATCATTTGCTTTTAAAATTATCTTGTAGGTGTTATGCAGTTATTTTTCTACTATCATGGGTTAAGAGGACAGAGCAGAGAAAAACTTAACTTTAAATGATGCAAAAAGTTAAAATAATACACAAATGATGTCATTATGTAATAGCTATACAAAAAATCACAGTTGTTCAAACTGAGAAAATGATTGAACATTACATAAAACATGTAAAGAAATGCTAGACTTATCAAAGAGCAGTCCAAAAATAATCTAAAACAAAACAAAACAAAACAAAAAAACAGAAAAATCACCTGTGTTCAAAACATAAGTATAAATATAGTATAGAACAATGGTTTGCAAAGTGTGACTTGTGTACCTAATCTGACTCACTGCTTATTATTTTATCAACCATGAGTTAAGAATTTTTTAATGTTTAAAAATTATAATATTTTGTGACCCATGAGCATTATATTAAATGAAATTTGAATTTCAGTTTTTATAAATACACTTTATTGGAACACAGGTAGGCTTATTCATTTATGGCTATTTTAATGACAAAATGGCAGAGTTAAGTTGATGCCACAGAGATTTTATAAACTGCAATACGTAAACTATTTACTGTCTGGCCTTTTATGAAAAAATTGCTGACTCCTGGTGCAAAAGATATGTACATGAGCTTTAGAGTTAGAACGTCTCCATTTAAATTCTCATAAGCAGTTTGTCATTGGACAAATCACTAAACAAGTCTGTGCCTGTTTATATTTTCTTAAGAAGGGGAAAAACAGCAACACTGGGTAGGCAAATATATATATATTGTTTTTGTTGTCACCATTGTCATTGTTGCTGTTGGTCAAATTTAGAACTCTGTAACCTGTCTCAGCCAGACTCTATCTGGATTATAGTTTATTGCACTGTGAAATAAATTTTAGTATAAAAGGAAATGGAGAATAAAGGATAATAATTCCCTTTATTCTTTATCAATATCAATGCCACATGGTACCCAAGTATTATACACATGCATCTTATCTCACTGTCAAAGATAGAATTCTTTAATGGCATATACAGCTTGGGCCCTAGTATGTTCTGGTATATACAGTTTGGCTCAGCCCTTTAGGGAATGGATGGAGAGTAGAGATACAGAAAAGTTTCATCAGTATCCTATAATCAAATTGTACCTTATACATACATACAATTAGTATTTGCCAATTAAAAATAAAATAAACCTTAAAAATATCTGTCTGGGACCATCTTGGAGCATCTTCCTGCATGGATGGTCAGATGAAGCTGACCCATTGTATTACTTTGTTCAGGACAGGAATATGGGTTTTTGATGGCGTTCAATGACATTTTCTTTTGCCTAATTTGGAACACAAAGGTGCAAGTTTCTTCCTATACCTCTCCTTATTTGTATTCAGATGTATTTATATGAAGTGCACACACATGTACACTCATTATGTTAAAACATAGAGACTTTAATCAGAGGAAACAAAGTAGCAGATATGCAGAAATAACAAGTTTAGAGATCTAATGTACAATGTGAGGACCATAGCTAAAAAAGTTGTACTACACTTGGAATTCATGCTACACAAGTAGATTTTGGCTGCTCTTGCTACAAAAATAAAAAAAAAATGGATAAATATTTGAAATGATGGTTATGTTCATAGGCTTCAATACAGTAACCGTTTCACTATTTATCTCTATCCTATAACATCATGTGGTATGCCTTAAATATACACAATTAAATTTATTTTTTTTAAAGAGTGTATAGGCAGGGAGTGGTGGCTCACACCTGTAATCCTAGCCCTTTGAGAGGCCAAGGTGGGCAGATCACCTGAGGTCAGGAGTTGGAGACCAGCATCACAAACATGGTGAAACCCCATATCTACTAAAAATACAAAAATTACCCTGGTGTGGTGGTTCATGCCTGTGGTCCCAGCTACTCGGGAGGCTGAGGCAGGAGAACTGTTTGAACCCAGGAGGCAGAGTTTGCAGGGAGCCAAGATGATGCCATCGCACTCCAGCCTGTGAGACAGAGTGAGACTGTTTCAATAAATAAATAAATAAATAATAAATAAATAAATAAGTAAATAAATAAGTAAATACGATGATAAATAAATACCATACAAAGTTGCAGGAGGCTTCATGCTTCCAGGTAGGGACTTTTTCCTTTGATATACCAAAATAATAATAATAATAATAATAATAATAATATTAAATTGAATTTCATAAACGGAAATTTATTGGGTTTTACATTCGATCTACATGTAATTTATAATTATTTCAGTTGTTCAACCATTTAAGAGCTGTCATGGGCTGAAATGTGTAACCAAAAATTTATATGTTGAAGACCTAACCCCCAGTATCTTAGACAGAAATGTATCTCTGTATTTGGACATAGGTATTTAAAGAAATAAATCCGTTAAAATGAGGTCTTTAGGGTGGGCCCTAATCTCATATACCCAGTGTCTTATAAGAAGCAGAGATTATGACACAGACAACAGATGCAGAGGAAAGGCCAAGTGAAGACAAAAAGAGAAAATGACCATCTACAAATCAAGAAGAGAGGTTTCAGAATGAAACCAAATCTGCTGCCATCTTGATCTTGGACTTCTGGCCTCCATAATTATGATGAAGTTGTTTATGTCATCCATCTATAGCATTTTGTAACAGCAGCACCAGCAAACTAGTAATACAAGAGCAATATGCACAAGGTAATTATAACTAGTCTTATTTTTGTACTTAAGAACATTATAACGAAAAGGATTAATTGTTTTGATGGCTCACACAATTTTATGTTGAATATATTTCTCAAAACAGACAACTATTTCTTTAGAGATTTGAAATACCTGGCATAGGAGCTTCTATTTCCTTAACCATAGTAGTTTTTCCAGCTAGGCCCAAATATAATTTTAAAATTCTTCTTAAAAACCACCAATCAATCTCAGTTGACACAAGTCATAAAAACCTTTTTTTATAGAACTTATGGATAAATAAGAGGATGTGGTATTTAAATTTAAATTGATGAATAATGGGTACTTGATATTCCTTTATATATTTTTATCTCTATATGTCAATAACAAATTTCAGGTAAAAATAGTAAATATTAAATTTTATTTAAAATATTCAATACTTGCATTAAAAATGGTTAAGTGAATCAATTTATTTAGCTTTAACTTTTTCATTATTTATTATATAATTATCTTTTTTGTATTTATTTTTTAATCTTTCTGTGAGCTGTTATGACATATATATAATTATCAAGAACTGTGAAAGTTGTATATTTTTACTCCATTTGCAAGCTGAGAAGTTAGTCTCTCACTGTCTTAAGAATGCTGACAAGTGACCTGAGATTCCTAGGTGAGTGATAAAGTATACTCTGTTCTTTCCTTTTGTCTTATACTTTATCACTCATAGCATTAATAATAACCAGTTCTTCGAAGTCCTAGTTCTACAGGATGCTGAGACCAGAGCCAGATGATGTTAACACACTCAGTGGGATGCATTACAAAAGAAAAATCCAGAGCCTAGAAAACTCAAATCTTGTAAAATGTACAATGAGCATTCCTGCCCTTGCTCCAGAAAGAGACATTATCTGTATGATACTTCACAAAAAGCTCCTCTGATGTTTGTTTCAGAGGAAAACACTACGTCTGGCTGTTTGCCTTACAAATATCCTTGAAAAGATTGTCTGGAACAGATGCCAGCCTGTGTCTTTGCTTATAAGACATGCAATAATGTCTATCCCTCTTTTTTATACCGTCTTGACTTCCGGCAAATTTTCCCATTAGTACACCATTCCTTTGGCCACTTTAATTAAATACAGTGACAGAGGCAGGGGCAAAATGTATTCACACTGTCTCATACAACACTTGATTAGGACTACTGCCAACAGTAATCCAAGAAACAAGATGAGGTCAACCTGCAGTAATGACCTCAAGCTTACTCCTGATCCCACATTCCCACTCCTGAACCTACGCAGCTGAACAAATCCTCCACCACCATAAACAGTTAGGACATACTATAGAAAACCAAATATCTTTGCATTACGACTCTGTTCTCACCTTTCTTTTTGTTTTGAGACATTAGTCTTGGTATAGCAGGACACCTTAGCAATTGCACAGCCTCAGTTGACCCACAAAAAAGAAATATCTTTTTCAGAATATGTCTGGCCAGTGAGAAATTTTATTTTCCAGAGCACATCTGGCCAGTGAGTTGAGGTTAGCCTGAATGCCTTCTAGGGCCAAGAAAATGCCAAATGAATTCAGCTAACATGAGGGACAAATTTAATACCACCTTCCTAACTAAATGCCATTTACTGTTTGTAGTTTTTGTCTTTCACCGCCCTGGTTAGGTAAATTCCTATGTATTTTATTTTCTTTTTGCAGCTACTGTGAAAGGAATTGAGTTTTTTATTTGATTCTCAGCTTGGTCTCTGTTGGTGTATAACAGAGCTACTGATTTGTGTACATTAATTTTGTATCCTGAAACTTTGCTGAGAGTTCATTGATCAGTTCTAGAAGCTTTTTGGAAGAGCCTTTACGGTTTTCTAGGGATACAATCATATCATCAGCAAACAGTGACAGTTTGACTTCGTCTTTACCAATTTGGATGCCCTTTATGTCTTTCTCTTGTCTGATTGCTCTGGCTAGGACTTCCCATACTATGTGGAATAGAAGTGGTGAGAGTGGGCATCCTTGTCTTGGTCCAGTTCTCACAGGGAACAATGACTTTTCCTCATTCAGTATTATGTTGGCTGTGGGTTCATCATAGATGGCTTTTATTACATTGAGGTATGTCCCTTGTATGCAATTTTGCTTAGGGTCTTAATCATAAATGGATGCAGGCTTTTGTCAAATGCTTTGTCTGACTCTATTGAGATGATCTTGTGATTTTTGTTTTAATTTTGTTTATGTGGTGTATCACATTTATTGACTCGCATATGTTAAACCATCCCTGCATCCCTGGAATGAAACACACTTGCTCATGGTGATTATCTTTTTGACACACTGTTGATACGGTTAGCTACTATTGTGTTAAGAGTTTTTGCATCTATGTTTATCAGGGATATTGGTGTGTAGTTTTCTTTTTTGGTTATGTCTTTTCCTGGTTTTTGTATTAGACTGATAATGGCTTCACAGAATCATTTAGTAAGGATTCCCTCTTTCTCTATGTTGTGGAATAGTGTCAACAGGATTGGTACCAATTCTTCTTTGAATATCTGGTAAGAATTCAACTGTGAATCCATCTGGTCCTGAACTTTTTTTAGTTGGTAATTTCTTTTACTGCCATTCGATCTTGCTCCTTGTTATTGGTCCGTTCAGGAAAAAGGAATCATTATACAAAAAGTTACTTGCACATGCTTGTTATAGCAGCACAATTGCAAAACTATGGAACCAGCCCAAATGCCTATCAATCAACAAGTGGATAAAGAAGTTGTGGTATATATACATTATGGAATACTACTCAGCCATAAAAAGGAACAAAATAATGTCATTCACTGCAGCCTGTGTGGAACTGGAGACTATTATTCTAAGAGAAGCAACTCAAGAATGGAAAGCCAAACATCGTATGTTCTCACTTATAGAGAAGCTATGAGAATGCAAAGGCATAAGAATGATATAATGGACTTTGGGGACTCACGGGAAAGGGTGGGAGGGGAATGAGGGATAAAAGCCTACAAATTGGGTCCAGTGTATACTGCTCAGGTGATGGGTGCACCAAAATCTCACAAATAACCACAAAAGAAGTCACTCATGTAACCAAATATCCCCTGTTTCCCAAAAACCTGCAGAAATAAACATTTTTCAAATGTCATTTATTATAAAGATAGCTGCCCACAGTGTGCACATAAATAAGCCAGTTATCCCTCCAGAAATCTCTAGGCACTGCTTCATTGTGGAGAGCCTTTCCAGTCACCTAAGGGCTACATGATCTATTACTGGTGTTTCTTTCAACATTTGAAGTGCTCTTATGACCACACTTGAGATATAAGTCACCATATTTTTAGAAGAAAAGAAAATTAATGCTTAATTCTACACAAAAAGTACAGTTCGGGAGGCATGTGGTACTTCTGAAAAGAAAGTATTTACACTTATGAAAACACATAAGTGGAGCCTAAATAAGTTGGGCTATCACAGATTGACACTCCTGGACAATTGGTAGAGTTGAACTGGGTTCCCAGTTGAGTCTGAATATTTGAGTATAGTTCTTGTTTTGGAGGGATTGCTTAGAGCAGTCAATCCAATCTGTCCTGTTTTTATATACCACTCGTTGGGTGTTATTTGTTTATCCCACTAAAATATTGCTAATGGTGTTGAAAAGTTTTTGTAGTAGAAAATGTAGGAGCTAGAGTCATCTTGGGCAGTTACACAAAGACTTCTTGGTATGGTTAAGGGGAATGACCATTAAATCATAGTCACAATTGTCTTGTGAAGAATGGCAGACCCAGCAAACAGTTAGAGTTTGCAATTGTTTTAGGGTGCCCCACTGGGGTGTATTTCTTCATGAGGAAATCTCCCGAGGTTTTCCTAATGATGAAGATAATTAATATCCTTGTTTCCCTGTATCTTCCAGAATCTGAGGTTTCTGTCCCCCAAGCTCCAGAATTGCTGCTTTTCTTTCACTTCTAAAAATATTAATGGGCCTTATTCTATTAGTTGTAATTTTACTTTTTCTCCAATCATCACTACCTTCACCACTCTTTTAATCCAGGGAGGTAGGTGCGAGTGAGACGAAGGCATTTTTATAAGATGTACAGAGAACTATTAGATTTTACATTGCCTCACATAAAACACTGTAGGGGAAATCAGCAAGCAGTGCACTCAACCAAGCAATCACTAAGATCAAGGACTATGTCAATCAAACAAATAATCCAAGTGGCTAAGGCAGACTTAGGTTTGAATTTCTGAGCCCTTCTTTTTGGCTGTGCTATTACCTGGCGAATGTTCCAAGTAGACCTACCTAAGATTGCTATTGAGGTTAAAAATAACAAGCATCATGTCCAGGAATGGTCAGAGGAGAATTATCAATTTTTAAAGTTAGTCTACAGAAAAACTGTTCCTTTTACCTTGATCATAACCCAAGAAATTAACTCAAGGGGATTATACTTTTTTGGGGGCAGCCATATTCAATGGCCAAACTGCCTTACTAACATGTATAAACTATGAGGAAGCAAGTGACCTGGAGTTGTTAATTTTTTCAGAAAATTTTTGAGGTAGCAATTCCAATGCTAAACAATACCAGATGTCTGTGAATGATAAGGAATAGTAAAGGTCCATTGAATAGTTTGACTATTAATCTATTGTCAGTGCTTTTACTCACTATTATCAGAACACAAATGGTCTGGAAGGCCAAAGAAATATCACAGATTAGTTTGAAGCACCACAAGAATGTGGCTGTAGTCAGCTGATCAAATTGGAGTGTGTCACATCTTATCCAGAAAAAGTGTCAACAGTGTTATCAAAGCAAAAATTGCAATGGACAAAATTAAACAGGTAAAGAATATTTGATTCAAAATTATTGCAATAATGGGAAGAGACACAGAACAGTCTGAATCAACTCCAACAAAACAAAAGGCAAGAGCGTTTTTGAAAGTTGGAGTTGGGAGATCCTAGGCTGTTTGTATTTGTCAGTTGGTCTTACCCAAGGGAAAATAAAGTTTGTCTTATATTCATGTCAAAAGGTAGTTTTTCAACCTGTGGAAATTAGGGTCATAGCTTCTCAAAGAGACTGGGAGACAGAGAGCTATTTTCTTAATGATTGTATTTCAAATGGTTAGTTCCTAGGTCTTTAAGAAAGACAGTCCTGCATTGTAAAACTGGCACGTTGCATAGTCTACCAAGAAGGGCCCGGAGTTGTACCTATGCAATGTGCCCTCCTTCAAAGTGATATAAATGACTCAACTTTTGGCAAGAGTCATAAGTTTGGCAATGCAGTGGTATCCTCTGAAAAACAGAGGTTTTTTTTTTTTTTTTTTTTTTCTTTTGTGTTCAGTCTATAATGGGGAAATATGTTTCCACAACTGGTATGATGACGTATGCAGCAATAGTGATGATCTGAATGGTGTGGCCTCATGAGAAACTTGATTCTGCTGGATTCAATCAGTGAACACAGCCTTACTGTGGACCTCTCTACATGAGTGGTATAGACAGTTCAATCAGCACCATGATTCATTTCAACCATTCATGGCCCCAAAAGGATTGCTTTATTCTGCCAGTAAGTAATTTTTCAAGTGGTAGAACAAATAGCTAAGCGATTGCCAACAGTCCAAGAGTCAGTAAAAATAAAAGGAAGGTCCATTGATGTGACTATCAGATTGTTCTATGAGAAAAACCTTGAGCTATTCCCACTGAGTAGAACAAGCAGGTCCATTGTCAATACTGAATAGCTTGCATTAGGTTGAACTACAGCAGTCTTGTAGACACCACTGAGTTTCATCTTAGCTGAATAGCAACCAAATGATCTAGGCATTTAGAGGAACTGCTGAACTGAGAACCTCGCTGAGCTAGTTTCTTTGTTTGTTTAGTGGGTGGACAGGAAATAAAGTTTGTCCCAGAGTGAGAGCTGATTATATATATATATATTTTAATATAATGACAAGGTGCTGCCAGGGCCAGGTTGACTGTATTCTAATTTACCATTTCCATTCGACAATTGTATCTTGTTAGTCAGTTAGTCTAAGTTGACCTATGTGCATAGAATGTCAAGTTAGAGATTCACAAGTCTCTATGTATCAGGCATAAAGTTTCAACTAAAGCATAGTAGCAAGCTAACAGTCACATTTTAAATGGGTTTAGCTGGCAGATGGGTCTGGTAGGAAACAAGTCCAAAACCCTAAGAGGCTTCACTGGGTGAAGACTGTCTCCCTTTCCCAGAAGCTCCAATCAGCCAAATCATCTATCTCAGAGGCTGGTAGTTTTAAGGGGCTATAGAGTATACTACAGCTTACTGGACAGCTTCTATTGTAGCCTGCTGGTTTGTTCCCCACCCAGTGGATGCTGGTTTGAATATTAGCTGACACAAAGGAGCGAGTACACTCTCCAAGTGAGGGACATGATTTTTTCAGTATTGCAAGAGTCCAATAAGATGCTTTACCTTTTAGTGGTTATAGCAGAAGAGATAGCAAGTTTTCCTGTACTTAAGATATATTGAGTATAATGAATCTGACCACATGGTTCCAATAAATTATTTTTGGCTCCTTGTCCCTGCTTTTTGTTGGGATTTATCGGCTACTCTTGCTGGTAGATGTTAGATAACATTGTTGTCATGGCTGCTGAGACTCATGCTTCTGACTTACCAATCAACAGGATATTGTTGATACACTAAAGCAGGATATTTCTATGCAAGAAAGTTTTGAGTGACTAAATGTAGAGCCACTTGCACTGAATTTTTACCTATCAACTGATGGCAATGGCAGGAGAGTTTGTTACAATAACACTTTCTCTATCTTTAGCTCTTTTTGATGAGGAGAATCCCCTTTGACACTTGTGGCATTGGGAAACACAAACATAGAGCACGTCACTTTCTTGGATATATTCAGTTGCAGAAGAATCAACCTAAAGTGCTCCACCTATAAGATTATTTAATTTTCCTTTATACACTGCAAATTTTACTCCGAACATATAGTTGAAATTAGGTGATTTCTCCTCCCATGGTTTAGGATGGTGACTAGGGTGGCTATATCCAATAAAGTCATAACAATTTGAGTCCCTCTGTCTCCTGAAGTTACCCAGCATACTTGAGTGGACGTACATGGCCATTAGTCCCATCTGGGGACAGGGCAACTACTGCTCAACTCCAGTCGTCTTTTTCTCCCCATAATCATTGCTTTTCTTAACCCCTTTCTAGTTTGCCCCAGGAATATTTGCCAGCAGTGCTTGCAGCTGCAGCATTCACCCCAAGAAAACTTTGCCACGAAATGTCTCGCTTTCATTAACTTTTTTCGCTTTGCTCTAGTATATCGACTTCGGAAACAAAAGACATCATTCTATTTATATGATTCTGTTTTTAGTAATGGTATTTACATTTACAAAATATAGTAATTCTGGATCGCTGAGAATGTCAAATCCTAGAAAACGCAGCATTGCTACGCATGATGTTAACATCGTTCTTGAACAGTTGTTGGCTGAAGATTCATTTGATGAATCTGATTTTTCCAAAATAGATAATTCTGATGATTCAGATGATTCTGATGTTAGTTCTGTTTGGAAATAACTCCAAGAACAGTTTTTATATTTTATTTTCACATTGAAAATCAATCAGATTTGCTTCAGTCTCAAATAGCATGTTTATGTAAAATTAAATGAGCAATGGCAGTGAGCTGCGTTTTTTTGGTTTTGGTTTTTGTTTTTTTCAAACAGGAGCAGCTGAGGTCCAGGCAGAGGGTGAGGGAAATGTTGAGAAAGCGGGAGGACGATGTGGAAGGAGAATGACACTGCATGAGTAATGCACATACACCTTTATTACCAGCAACTGTTCATTCGCCCGGAAATAAAACCTAATGCTTTTGGTCTGTATAAAGCTTTGTACTGTATAGTAAGGTCCTTATTGCTGACCCCATTTATTTCTGGTTAAAGGACTCCTTGGCCCAGAGCCATAATCCCATTATCTTTGGCTGATGCTGCCTGCTGCATCATTGTCATGCTAACAGTCCTTTATCCACATGCCCAGGGGAGAGTGGGTGGCAACCAAAACACTGGTTTGGCTGCTTATTTCAGTTCTACCTCTCACTGCTCAGCCTTTATACCTGAGTGAACAGCTATGAGATTGAGAGAGTCTTACTCTCAGTCCTCACTTTTGCTTCCCACTTGGGTGAGTACATACCAGATGCCAAGGAGTCTTTCTTATCCTTCTCATAGTCTTTGATGCTTGTCTTTTAACTTTTTTTCCAGAAAGCCATATCTCTGACAGCATCCTATGCTCATATCACTGCCATTATTGTTAAGAATCATGAAGCATCTGAGACTTTACCCTACTTGCAAACTAATGAGCTAGCATACCCCAGTTTCAGGGATGTTGCTAGAAGACACAAGACTACTGGGTCAGAGATATTCACAGAAGTAATACAAATGAGCTCAGATGGATGCCTGTACATATAGTGGGTTGTATTACATAGGAGAAAACGTGACCATAGGTACCTGAATTTATTATACTGGATAGTAAACATGCCTCCCTTTTCTCTGGAAAAATATACTATTATGATTTCCCAAGGAAGTTTACTTTACAGTTCATCTTGAACAAGGCAGAGGTTAGGGACACGGACCCTCCACACAGTTGAAAATTCACTTATTACTTCAGAATACTCCAAAACTTAACTAGCCTAATGTTGCCTGAAAGCCTTAGTGAAAACTGAAACAGTAAACTAACACATATTTTATATGTTTTATATATATATATATATATATATATAAAAGAAACATACTGTTTATATATATATATAATGAACTGCTTTATATATATATATAATGAACTGTTATATATATATATATTTTTTATGTACTGTTTTCTTAGAATAAAGCAAGCTGGAGAAACAAAAAAAGGTTATTAAGAAAATCATAAGAAAGAGAAAATGTATTTACTATTCATTAAAAGGAAGTGGATCATTATGAAGGTCTGCATCCTCACCAACTTCACGTGGAACAGGCTGAAGAGGAGGAGAGGGGAAGGGGTTGGCCTTGACATTGGGAGTGGCAGAGGAGGAGGGAGTGGAGGAGCTAGAAGGAGGGCAGGAGAGGCAAGAACACTTGGTGTAAATCTGCAGAAATACATCATTATTTCTGTCTCACTGTTTGTTTTTTTTATTTTGCTAAAAATATTTCTATACAGTACCAATTTTTCTTCCACCATTTGTTTTAGTTTTTGTGCTGTTATCATAGAAGGGTCCATTTTGTAAAATAGGTCAATAGCAGTCATGAATAATCTGAACCCTTTTCCTTCAGCCAGCTGGTTCAATGTCATCTGCTTTTTGGCACTGCTTCTTCTTCATCTTCCTTCTCATCACCTGGGACTGATTTGGAAGCCCTCATCTCTGTCAGGTTATGTTCTGTTGCTTCCTTTTGTGTGATGTCTATTACTTCTTGAATTTCTCCAAGACACATATCTTGAAACATTTCACCTCTCGCCTTTTTTTCCATATCCACAATCTCTTTCATGATTTTCTTGATTGACTCTGTCATTCATCCTACGTAGTCATGTAGAACATCTGGACACGATTTCTTCAGCAAGAATTTATTGTTTCATGCTTTCACAACTTTTTTATTAGTAACAACAATGGCATCTTAAATGGTGTCATCCTCCCAAGCATTCATAATGTTCTCTCTATTGGGGTTCTCTTCCATAGCACTCATAATTCTTTTCATAGAGTACTATGTTTAATGAGCCTTAAAGGTTCTTATGAACCCCAATCAAGAGGACGAATTACGGATGTTATGCTTAGGTGCAATTACACCACATCAACACTTTCGGTGTTGTGTGCATAGTCCTCTGGGTGGCCAGAAGCATTGTTCCAATATCAAGAGAACTTGGAAAGACAGTCTCTTCCTGGCAAGGAATTTCTGGACTTTGAAAACAAAGCCTTGATGAAACCAATCCGGAAAAAAGATTCTTGTTTGTTGCCTAGGCCTTCTGGTTATAAAACCCAAAGGACTGCGGTTAGTGTTTATCTTACCCTATCAAAATTGAAGATCAGCATATAGATAAGGGCAGTCCTGATTGTAAACCTGCCTCCATTTGCACAGAAGATTAGAGCTAGCCTATCCCTTCCCGCCTTAAACCTTTGTGCTCACTTCTCTTCTTTACTAATAAATACTCTTTGTGGTAATTTCTTTTCCAGAGTAAGATAGTTTTGTCTGCATTAAAAGTCTTTTCAGGTAGGTATCCTTTTTCCTCAATGATTTTCTCAATGGAAACCTGGGCATTTTTTCTGCTGCCTCTAGATTGGCAGAAGATGCTTCTTCCGTTATCCTGACATTTTTCTGACCCAAACGTCTTTGCAAAATTATTAAACTATCTATTCTTTGCTAGCATTAAGTGCTCCAGCTTTAGATCCTTTACCTTCCTTTGGCTTTAAGTTGTCATATGATGACTTTTCTTTCACTCAAATTATATTTGAACCTATAGGTATGCCGGTTTTTTTTTTTTTTAAACTTTTGAGACAGATTATCTCTCTGTTTTCCAGACCAGAGTACAGTGTCATGATCATGGCTCATTGAAGCCTTAAGCTACAGGCACTTATCACCAGTCCAGGCAATTAAAAAAAAAAAAAAAAAAAAAAAAAAAAAAAAAAAAAAACTTTTGTAAAAATGAGATCTAGTCATGTTTCCCAAGCTAGTCTCAAGTTCCTGGCCTTAAGAGATCTTCCCACTTCGGCCTCTCAAAGCACTGGGATTACAGGCATGAGCCACTGCACTTGTCCTGGTTATGCCTTTCTAATAGTAATCTTGCACCTACCTAAAAGTTATTTTCAATACAAAAGAAAAAAGATGTTTTCATGTGTCATGGCATAACTGTAGTGATCACTTCACTAATTTTCCTTTTTGTGTTTTTACTATGGTCCGTAACCTAAATTAATTTATCATGTAATGGTGGCTAACCAGAGTTGTAGACCCAAATCTATAGTACATATCAAGCAATTCAACTTTTTCTTGTAATGCCGTGACTTCTTTCTCCTTCTTAGGAGCACTTCCAGCATCACTACTGGCACGTTGATGGGTTACATGATGTGCTTACTAAACATAATGAAATATAAGTTGGAACTGTGAGAGACCACTTTATACTTCAATATACAGTTTACTGGAGAGATAAACTTCGCATGTGCAGGTGATTAGTGTCACAAGGCATTTTAAGTGGATGCAACACTTGAGTTTACTGCAATAGCAACAGGTGGTGGATACAAAATTATTGCAAAGGTACAGTATTACTGTACCTTTTTTATTACATAAAATTTATTACATAAAATCAGTATTGCTGCAGCTGATTTTATGCAATTATGATTTTAAACTGCATCTTTGGGTTTGTTTACATTTCTCTTGATTGCAAATGGTGCCATGTACAATCTGTAAGCATAGGCACAAGTTTTGATAAATTTTAACTTTATATAATAGATCAGCGTGTATTTTATGATAGCAAATAATGAAATAGACTAGTAGGTATACATATTTTATACATTCATGGCATAACTTTGTCTTAATTTTTTGATATTTCTAGGTTATGTCAGTCATTTGTGAGTTTTTTCAGATTTGTCACAAATCTCAAAAAACTCTTCCAATATATTTATTGAAAATAATCCACATAAAAGTCGACCTGCATAACTGTACAAAGATTCTCAGAAAGCTAATCTAGAACAAAGGGGAGTCCGTGCCTCTGCTTGCAGGATGTGTAGAAATGTGAGAGAGCTATGGAAATGGCTTCCCAGCAATATTGTAATAATTATAATCAACATAATACAAGAGTTTGAAATAACCTTAAAAATGAGACCTGTAAATTTCAATGGTCTTTTCCTTTCAGTCCTTATTTCCAGATTACAAAATGTATGACAATTTCTCCATTATTTATTCAGGATTAACTTTTATTGGCTCATTATAGCTATGATTGTATATACTTAAAAAATCTTTTAAAGGATACTGCGATGTTGCCGGGCGCGGTGGCTCACGCCTGTAATCCCAGCACTTTGGGAGGCTGAGGCGGGCGGATCACAAGGTCAGGAGATCGAGACCACGGTGAAACCCTGTCTCTACTAAAAATACAAAAAATTAGCTGGGTGCTGTGGCGGGCGCCTGTAGTCCCAGCTACTCGGGAGGCTGAGGCAGGAGAATGGTGTAAACCTGGGAGGCGGAGCTTGCAGTGGGCCGAGATCGCGCCACTGCACTCCAGCCTGGGCGACAGAGCAAGACTCCGTCTCAAAAAAAAAAAAAAAAAAAAAAAAAAAGGATACTGCAATGTTTTAGAAATGTTCATGTTAAATTAAATGTTGGGTTTTTTTTATCAAATTACACTGCTGAATCTTAACATTTATTACAAATTAATACAGCCATATTTTCTTTCATAAATTAGTTGATGCTATTTAAGTCCCCATATGGGTTTCATAAATATTCATCAGTGGCTCTGCTATATTTTAATCCCTATTGTCTTACTTTGAGGTAACTATTGTTTTTGTCTGAGTCTTTAATCAATTCTTACTTGATTTAATTTACATCGAGTTTAGTGTGATTATAACATAAAAGGGAATAGTTATCAGTATTTGAGGCTTAGTTATTACCATTGTATCTACACTGTCTATGATTACTTTAGAAAAGACTGTGGGATAGTAATAATATGCAATAATCTCAGTTATGGTAGTCTCTCATTATTTTTAAAAGATGATGATTATCAGTACTTTCTTAGAAAAGCAGGCACTTTGATCATTTTCCTGGGCTTGAAAATGGATTCTCAGAGACAGCTAAGTTTGGTACAACGTCATCCCATGTCAATCTGGATGGCCAGGCCGAGGGTTTCAACTGATAATTATGAAATAAAGTGTAGAAAAGAACAAAGCTTCATAGCTGTCTTGAGGAGACAACTAGAAAGCATTTTAGACTGGGAAACAAGCCACTTTTGTGACATTTATCAATATTTTCCCAATAAAAATTTAGCATATTAACAGACATATACAAGTTGTATTAAAATGGTAAAAAACTATGTCTTTCAGATAAGGAGCAAGGATATAAAACTCACTTTATTTGTATACTTGATCCAAATTAACCTCCATTCTCTACTGCTATTTTATTGTGTTCATCTATCCATCAATGCCTGGATATCCAGGCAGGTAGACATTGACTTCAAAGAATTCTGTCAGAAGGAAATAGAGTTGTACCTGTTTATTAAAATACAGTACCTAGCATGAGAAATAAGTGGAAGAACCTTTTGAATCCTAATATTTTAAACAGCAGGAGAGCTATAAGGTTATATGTTAGTCTCAATATGCTACAAAAGCAACTTAATATTGGTCTAAAATGTTTTCACTGTTTGGCGCTTGAAAGTATTCCTTCTGAAATCAAGATAGACTCTAGAAATCAAAGTAGAACTACAACTGTATTTGGTTGGGCTAAATGTCCAAAATAACTAGAAAAGAAATACAGGCACCAGTCAGGGATGACAACTATTATGCAGTGTGCCCTGACATGTGACTTCGGTTAATATCCCTTAAGCAGGTAATAGACAGTCAATTAGAAAAGCCCAAATACAGGGAATGAAAATGATGATCAGGGCTGCTCTGAAACTACAGACTGAGAAAGTCCCCAATCCTCTGCACCCTCTCTCTATAACAGGGATCAGCAACTACCAGGTCATTGACTGTTAATGGAACCAGACCACACAGCAGGAGGTGGACAGCAGGCAAGCAAGTGAAGTTCAACTGTATTTACAGGCACTCCCCATCACTCACACTACCACCTGAGCACCACCTCCTGTCAGGGTAGTGGCAGCATTTGATTCTCATAGGAGTACACACTTTATTGGGAACTGCACATACTAGGATTCTAGATTGTGTGCTTCTTATGAGAATCTAATGCCTGATGATCTGAGGTAGAGCTGAGGCGGTGATGCTAGTGCTGGGGAGAGGCAGCAAACACAGATTAACATGAGCAGAGAGGTTGACTGCACAAAGACCATAATAAAGCAATTCCTTGCAGACTCTTATCAAAACCCTATCAGGGAGTGTCAAGTGACAATTAAGCTACATCTGATGACAGGCTTTATAGTGGCAACTGAGGTGATGTGCTTCAGTTGTATGGCTGCATCTGTTTCAGGCTTTAAGTCAAAATCTGACACTATTTTCGTCCACGTATAGCCCACCTATGATTTTATTTACCGTGTGCAGCTCTTTCCTGCATGGTGCATTTGTCTCAATCACAGTTTTGGTAAGCTCACAGGCTAACACTAGCCAAAACGAGTAAAAACCAAACATCACTTAGGAGCTTACTTGAAAAGGGGAAAGACTTAATGATGAGAAAGCAGAAGACTAAGACCATCAACAAAAGAAAGCTATATTTAAAAGAAAATATATATAACTGCATAATGTGTGGTGACCGGCTATCCAATATAGTCATGAAACCTTCAAAACTGCTTCACTACATGGAGACCAAGTGCTCTGTATGAAAAGACAAACCTCTGGAGTTTTTCAAAAGAGAAAAAATTAACATAAAGAACAGAAGCAATTACTGAAGGCCACCACTTCATCAAACGTGTCTGCACCGAGAGCATCACTCTTAGAGGTTAACTGCATTGCGAAAGCTAAGAAGCCCTTTACTATTGGTGAAGAGTTGACCCTGCCTCCTGCTAAGGACATTTGTCCTGAACATTTAGCAAAGGCCACAGTTCAAAAGGTGGCATGTGTTCCTCTTTTGGCTAGCAGCATAACTAGACAAATTGATTAAATAGCAAATATTGAGGCACAATTGTTAGAAAGGATTAATGAGTCACTGTGGTAAGCAATCCAGGTTAATAAGTCTACTAATGTTGACAACAAGGCAATAATTCTTGTTTATTTGAGATATATTTTTTAGGACATTGTGGCCAGGCATGTGGCTCATGCCTGTAATCCCAGCACTTTGAGAGGCAGAGGCGGTCAGATCATTTGAGGTCCAGAGTTTGAGACCAGTCTGACCAACATGGTAAAACCCTGTCTCTACTAAACTACAAATATTAGCTGGGCATGGTGGTGGCTGCCTGTAATCTCAGCTACTTGGGAGGTTGAGGCAGGAAAATCACTTGAACCAAGGAGACAGATGTTGTAGTGAGTCAAGATTGTGCCACTGTACTCTAGCCTGGGCAACAGGGCAAGACTCCCTATCTAAATAAATAAATAAACACATAAATAGATAAATAATATTTTTGGAGGATGTGCATAAGTTATGTGCACTTGTGTTGCCAATCAACACCACAGCTGCACAACTATTCAAGTCTTTGAATGATTACATATCAGGAAAACTGAAGTGGTCATTTTGTGTTGTATAGGCACAGATGGAGTGGCTGCCATGACTGGACGGTTTTCTGATTTCACTACACGGCTCAGTCGAAGAGATCACTTTTGAATGTGAGTCTGTGCACTGTGTCATCCACAGAGAAATGCTGGCTGGCCAAAAAATGTCATCTGAACTTAACAAAGTTTTGCAGGGTGTGATTAAAATTATCAACCACATTAAAGTACATGCCCTTAACTCTTGTCTGTTCATACAGCTCTGAGAGGAGATGGATGCAGAGCACACGTCTTCTCTTGTACACAGAAGTCAGATGGCTTTCTAAAGATAGATCACTGACAAGAGTTTTTGAGTGATGAAGCCCACTCCAGGGATTCCTTTTAAAAACAGTCACCACTGGCAGCACATTTCAGTGACATAGAATGGGTCGCAAAACTTGCTTACTTGTGTGGTGTATTCAACCTGCTCCACAAACTCAATCTATCAATTTGGGGGAGATTGACAACTATGTTCCAGCCAGTAGATAAAGTGCCTGCTTTCAAAACCAGATTGGAATTAGGGGCCAATAAGTGAACACTGAAGTTTTTGACATGTTTCAAACATTAGCAGATATTTTGAAAGAGACAGAGCCAGGGCCTTCTTTCTCCCAGCAGTTGCAATCACCATTCTTAGGTTTCAAAAGAGTCTGAGCTTTACTTTCTGTGATGGTTAATACTGAGTGTAAATCTGATTGGACTGAAAAATGCAAAGTATTGATCTTGGGTGTGTCTGTGAGGGTGTTGCCAAAGGAGATTAACATTTGAGTCAGTGGGTTGGGAAAGTCAGACCCACCCTTAATCTGGGTGGGCACCATCTAATCAGCTGCCAGTGTGGCTAGCATATAAAGCAGGCAGACAAACGTGAAAAGACTAGCCTAGCCTTCCAGCCTACATCTTTCTCCCATGCTGGATGCTTCCTGTCCTGGAACATCAGACTACAAGTTCTTCAGTATTGGGACTCAGACTGGCTCTCCTTGCTCCTCAGCTGGCAGACTGCCTATTGTGAGACCTTGTGATCATGTGAGTTAATATTTAATAAACTCTATGCATATATATTTAATAAACTCCATATATAAATATGTATTATATATGAATATATTTAATATTTAATAAACTCATATATACATGTTATTATATATATAATATATATATCCTATTTTATATATATATATATATATATATACACCCACACACACACACACACATCCTATCAGTTCTGTCCCTCTAGAGAACCCTGACTAATACAGTTTCCAGCCACAAAAGACCCCTGAGCTGGGAAGGAATGGATTTGTGATTCATTTTGTGAATAACCCAAGTGAATCCACTTAGTCTGTGCTGGAAGAGGATTAACTGCTTGAGATCACAAATGATGGTGGCCTTAAAAGTAAGTTTGACACAGATTCAAACCTCCATACGTTTTGGATTGAAGTCAAGGCGGAATATCCTGAGATTGCCACAAAAGCACTGGAAAGTCTGCTTCCATTTCCAGCATCCAATCTTTGTGAAGCAGAGTTTTCTGCAGTGACAGCAGCCAAAATGAGATTATGAAGTAGATTGGACATAAGCAGCACACTTCAGGTGTCACTGACTCCCCACACTTCCAGATGGGACCATTTAGTTGCAGGAAAGCAAGCTCAGGGTTCCAACTGATTCTACATTATAGCGAGTTGTATAATTTTTATTATGTATTACAATGTAATAATTACAGAAATCAAGTGCACGACAATGTAAGGCACATGTTTTCATCCCGAAAACATGCCCCTTTCTCTGTTCTGTAGAAAAATTGTTTTCCCTGAAACTGGTCCCTGGTGGCAAAAAGGTTGAGGACCACTTTACTATAGGGTAGGGGTTGTTCATAAGGGATATGTGGGACAATTTAAGTACAATTAAGTATGACATCAAGGTCGTTTGACCTAAGGGCAAGATTTATAATAAGTACCTCCTCCTAAACAAAGAGCAATAGTTGAACTGGAAATCTTGGAGGACCTCCTAGAACAGGGGTTAATCATAAGCCAACATTGACAGATTAGCTTCCCAGATGGAGTTGCTTTGGCCTCCACCTGTCACCATCAATCCAACTTTTACAATCTCACGTGTCCTCCGTTTTCCTCAATGGTTCCTGAGCCTTTAGGGAGAGTGCCTGATTATTACACAGCTTTAGCAGCAGCACTGGCAATGCAAAACAGACAGTGCCCACTGGGATTCCAAATGAGGGAGATTCACAGCTTCTGTTGAATCATCTCTAGTCTCCAGAATACCATGACTTTGGTTTTCTTGGAAGAAGTAAAACAATGAAAGCTACATAACATGAATCATTTGTATAGTAGAAATATAATGCATATGAGGATTATAATCAAAAGAGAATTTGTATGCCAGCATATCACCAACAGAAAAGGAATGTATTCCATTAGGTAGCCAATTAAAATTATGTTGAAGAAAGTTAAAATCCAGTTATTATTAAATATATCTTATAGCCAGTAAATAATTCATGATTAAGCCCAAATTGTAGGCAAGTAATAAAAACTCAAAAACAATGGTCAGGGCTAGAATCCAATTATTTCTTTCTTTAGGTTTCCCATTTCTACCAAGGGTAAGTCATAGTAGGAATAATTTGTTAGCAAAATAAATTTTGGTCTCACTGTGCTTGGCCTGATTATTTGCATGAAGTATAGCAATAATAATGATTAGCTTTATAGGTTCCTTTTAAGTCAGCTTTCCTGGAACTTTGTTGTTGTTGTTGTTGTTGTTGGAGTCTCGCTCTGTTGCCCAGGCTGGAGTGCAGTGGCGTGATCTCGGCTCACTGTAGCCTCCACCTCCTGGGTTCAAGCAATTCTCCTGCCTCAGCATCCAGAGCAGTTGGGACTACAGGCACATGCCACCATGCACAGCTGATTTTTGTATTTTTAGTAGAAACAGGGTTTTACCATATTGGCCAGGCTGGTCTCGAACTCGTGATCCACTCGCCTCAGTCTCCGTAAGTGCTGGGATTACAGGTGTGAGCCACCGCACGTGACCACTGGAACTTTTATAAATAATTTCATATTTGACTTTTTAAAAGCCTCAAGGCTAGAAACCAACCCAAAGATTTACCATTAGACTATTTATATTCCCTGTACAAATCCATCTCTTCTCAAGGTCACAAAATGTCTTGAGGTTCCTGGGCCTGCTAGAAAGTGACATTCTTTAATTACCACTGGTCAGCACCCATATAAGTCACCCATTTAGACAACATGCTAGGCCAGTCTTTCCAAGGGGCTTTTTATTGACTCTATAAAGCTGACTTCAATTTCTCACAGCAATATGGTCATATCGCAAAAGATATTATTCCAGTTTACAATATTCCAGACAAAGCCTTGGTAAATCAACCAATATTTCCAATTGTATCCTGTTACAAAAGGAAACAGATTCTTACTGAACTTAGGCAAATAACCATATTGCCATAAAATAAGAATACTCATAAATAGTTTACAAATTTTGGAGAACTGAGAGGGAAAGGTAAATTTTGCTCACACACACACAAAAATACTTTACCCATCTTCTCTATGCTATAAATGGCTAGAAAAGAAAAGAGGTTTTATTGACTCTTCTTCAATCAGAGTAGCAGCCTTCTAAACAAGATGTTGTCCGTTTACTATGGAACTGCCATCCATTAACCAAGAAGTACTTTGTAAGTCAAAGAACTGTTGATAAGCCACTGTGGAATCCAGAAGCTCCCCATACAGTTCCAGAGTTAGTGCTGGGGGAAAAAGTGGCTCTCTGCTTGTGAGTATCTCCACTTCATGATCTCCAGGTAGCATGATCCTATATAGACCATTTCTATTAGCATGGAACTCTTGGACACTGCTATCGCCATTAGCATAGGAGTGCTTCAGTTAATGTCCCACAGCAAGGCAGTAAATACTCCTCAAAGGAAAATTCTCTAATCCACAGTCCCAGCAGGCATCATTGTGAGGTGGTCATAGGCTTTTGCCATAAATCCCAGTAAATGCTTTACAAAAGGCTATTAGGTGAAGAATTTGTCCAGACCAGCACTTTAGCTTCTATTCTACACTCTGTGGGCTCCAGTAATCTTACTAGTTCTCATTAGTGGGTCCAACCAACATTGCTGAAAGGTGCATGTATCTACATTTGGTCTGATAGTACTAGGTAGAGGAAATGCCTCCAGTTAGATACAATATTCATTTTTATAGACATTTAAAGGAGTCACAATTACTTCAAATAAAACCTATTGAAATATTTTAATTTTCATAATCTTATCGACCTTTACATTTTTATGTTATGGTCTCAGGAACTTCTTTTTTCCACACTCAGACCATTTTACCCTCTCTTGTGGAAAAGGATTTGGGTTTCTAGCAGGAGGGTGAGCCATGGGACTCTAGTACTTCTGTTTATCTTTATCTGGACTAACCTGCTTCAGCATTGCCTTAAGCAATTGTTGGCTGGTTTTCTCATTGAAACTTTTGCCTTGTATTTTATTTGTATAATTTTTTCTAATCTAGGGTAAATATAGAAAACTGTTTTATATCCATTAATGTTAGTGGGCCAGCAGGGGCTCCCTTTCGAACAACAACTTTCAATAGTTTTAAAACTATTATTTTAATGCCATCAATTTCCATTTTATTCATTCCATTTCTTAATAACCATTTAAAGATTTCTAGTATTTAATTACATATATTGACTACTATGTTAACTCTTATTAACTCCAATATCCAGTGAGAAACCTAGGATTACTTAATTTAACATAATGTGACTTTAAGGTTTTAAATTACTAAATCTAATTTGAAACTACTTTTATTTACCAAAGAGCATTAAAGTCCTGTGAACTAAAAGGCATTTGAGTTAACATATGTTTTTCTGAAAAATGGTTGATTTAAGCACTTACTTTCCTTTAAGCCAATTGATTAAAGCTCTTTCATATATTTTAGTAGTGACATATAACTTACACATAATATGTAAACATACAGACACACACCCAGGTGGAGACAGATCTTATAGATTTATAAGATTCTTTGCTTGCCAGTTTTTAAACAGTTTCTCTCTCCATCCTATACTGTTAATCGTTTTCAAAGACATGATGTTTAGGTGGAACAAGGTAGAACGTTTCCCTCTCAAAGGCACTGAACTTAGACCTAAACACATTTATCTACAAAGAAGATTACCAGGAAAAGTGTCTTCTTTTCAACCTATCTTGTTTCTTCAGTGGATTACTGGCTTCATTGTGGAGCCCCTTCAAGAACACAGCCGAGAAAGCACCATGCTTTTCTTATCCAAACACCCAAAGAAATAAGTAGCCCACCGCAGTAATAATCATTTACTGCAAACCGCCATTAGCCACCTTTAACACTGTAGCTCTCACCTTGACTTACAGCCAGTACACACCAAAGTCAAGTTCTCTCACAGTACCAAGCAGTTTCTGGTATTCCCCCAAAAGTTCAAAAGATCGAGTAATACAGTACAAAAGAAAGCACAGTCTTAGACCTGAGAGGAGTCTCTCTGCTTAAAGCTCTTGGGATTTCATGAAGAAAAACAGATTCCTCCCAAAAAACAGTGTCTTTGGCACCTTTCTGTTTTCCACAAGGAATCCCAGCCTGTCAGACTTTTCCTCTATTAGGGCCCTCATTTGTCATCAGAGGTAGCAAGGGAAAAGAGGGATAGAGAGAAGCAAATGGAGAAACAGACAAGAATCAGTCAACTGAAAAGTTTTACGGAGAGAGAACAGAGGATTTAAAACAACACGTATAGGTACATATATAGTCCAAATATCAGTTCTAAGTTAACTTTTCACAATACAGTTCTTAAAAATTATTTTTCTAATTGTAATTCCTACTGAAATCATTTTAGTTTGCTTCTGCTGCTAGCTGGGCTCCCATTGTCAAACAGGCAGCCCACAGAAGAGGCCATCTTACTACAGCCGCGGCTGGCTGCTGTTCCTTACGCCATGTAGTGTGATGCACAGCTCTCTGCTTTCAATTGCTCTAAACATGCTGATGTTTTCAAGGCATCCCTGGACTCATGCACAAGCATCTAAAAGGTGAGCCATACCATGCCACATGGAAGTGGGTGCCACCTGGGATTTCCACAGATGCTTCATTCTTTTTGTCCATGTCTTGGGTTGTCAGCTCCTGGTCTGGCTCACCTTTTGATGTAGGCAGGTCTATGCAAACCTATCTCAAAGTCTGAGGAAGCTAAAAGGCCAAAGAAAGAGGTAGACAAATCCAGTTTCTTAGAAAGAAATATTTAATAGTGTCTTATGAACCGAAGCTATGTCTGTGTCTCTGGTGGCAGTGAGAAAAGATGGTGGATCCTCACCAGACTTCTGTCTTTATCTTAACCAGTGACTGTACTGCATGTGTTTTTACTATCTAATTTGCTAGCTGTGTTTAGTCAGAGATTTCTAGTGGGACAGAACTAATAGGTTAGATGTACATATAAAAAGGAGTTTATTAAGTATTAACTCACATGATCACAGGGTCCCACAATAGGCCATTTGCAAGCTGAAGAACAAGGAAGCCAGTTCAAGTGCCAAAGCTGAAGAACTTTGAGTCCAATGTTTGAGGGCCAGAAGCATCCAGCATGGGAGAAAGATGTAGGCTGAGGGGCTAAGCCAGTCTATTCTCTCCACTTTCTTCTGCCTGCTTTTTATTCTAGCTGTGCTGGCAGCTGATTAGATAGTGCTCACCTGGATTGAGCATGGGTCTGCCTTTCCCAGTCCACTGACTCAAATGTTAATCTCCTTTGGCAACACACTCACAGACACACCCAGGAACAATACTTTGCATCTTCAATTCAATGAATTTGCCATTCAGTATTAACCCTCACACTATCATTTCTACGATGGTTATTTTTTGCTTCACTGAAAATACAAAAACTTTTTTTAGCATTTCATTTGTTTTCTGTGATGTCTTGTTTTTCAAATGTAATTAGTTTGTCTAAAATACAAATGTTCAGTTTTTCTTCTTTAAATTGCATACTAATATTATCCCAGGACCTATGAATCACTGCTTACTTCTAAATATAGATACAGTGTTTGCTTGTGTTAAGAGTAAATCTGTTATTGCTGTTTAGTTTCTTAATAGTAAAGCTTTTTTTACAGATCATTCTTGTAGATGCTTCTTACAGAGCTATAAGAGACTAATATTTATAAGCCTTATAAAAGTTCTGAGGTTTTGTTAACATTTATTCACACGTGTATTTACCAAATATTTATTTTGTGTAGTCCATATGGTAGGTAGCATGCTATGAGTTGGCAATAAAGAAGTGAGCAATTCTGTAAGCCCTGGTGGATTTTTCAGTCTAGCAGTCATATGTGTAAGATGGCCTAGTAAGGGCTTAAGGTCTCATTATCTTGAACATCTTGCTATGCAAAGAAACTTGATTCTTCATTATTTGCATAAGGCTTTGGTAGCCAGACGTTAATTGTTTGCTTAATTAACCTCCCTTGTAAAGCACTCACACTGCCTTTCAGACTCAATGTCATCATCAATTAAAATTTAATCTCTAAAATATAAGTAGAGAAATTTTAGTCAGAGACATGTAGACCACTAATAGTCATTTCTAATGTTGAATGTGTACTTACTGGGACCAACAACAGGTATAAGTATTTTACCTGAATTGTCTCATTTAATATCTAAAACAGCATGACATGATAATAACAACTAATAACAAAAAATTTATATTAATCGATTTTATATGCTATGTGTAAGTTACTATTTTAGGAACACAGTGTTAATTCATTTAATCCTCACCAAAATTGTCTGATGTAGGCACTATTACCACCCTGTTTTAGTCCGTTCGGGCCACTATATAAAAATACCATCAGCTGGGTGACTTAACGGAAATTGGCTGGGCATAGTGGCTCATGCCTGCAATCCCAGCACTTTGGGAGGCTGAGACAGGCCAATCACAAGGTCAGAAGATCAAGACCATTCTGGCTAACATGCTAAATCCTCATCTCTACAAAAAATACAAAAAATTAGCCAGGCATGATGGCCTATGACTGTAGTCTCAGCTACTGAGGAGGCTGAGGCAGGAGAATAGCTTGAACCTGGGAGGTGGAGGTTACAGTGAGCCATGATCACACCACTGTACTCCAGCCTGGGCGATAGAGGGAGACTCCATCTCAAAAAAAAAAAAAAAGAACCAAAATGTATTTTTTACAGTTTTGGAGGCTTGGAAGTAAGTCTAAGATCAAGACACTGTCAGATTTGATGTCTGGTGTAGACCCATTTCCTGGTTCACCTATCTATGAACTTCTAGCTGTGACCTCATATAAAAGAAGAGGCATGAAGCTCTCTGGGCTTTTATTTATTTATTTTTTAATGGGCCCTAATCTCATTCATGAGGACACCACTTTTATTGTTTTATTACTTCCTAAAAGTACACTTTTTAATTCCATCACATTAGTGATGATACAAATTGTCAGCAAGGACAGAAACATTCAGACCATAGCACATCATTATTAGGAACAAAAAGTGGAAGTAATAACCCAGTGTCACATGGCTAGTACATGGGTAACAGCAGAATTTGAGACTATGCAGTATAAAACCAAAGTCTGCTGTCTTAGCCACTGTGCTATATTGCTCCTCAAGTGGGTACTGATCACCATTGTCATTTTACAGATAAGAAGAAAAGAGCAGAGAAAGTTTGAGTAAACTTGATAGTCTTGTAAATTGTGCAGCCCTAAATTTCGGTCTGACTTTAAAGTCTGGACTATGGAACAGGTAATATAATATTCTTCTTTATCTATTCGAAAAACAGAAAACATTTAGAAGTCATCTTGTTTAGGGTACAGAGACCTTTTTCCTCTCTCATAGGAAAATAATCTGTATCCTTGTGTCAACTGTATATGATAGAAGTTAGAAGACAAATTCTTCTTATTTGTTTGCATTGACACCTTGATATGGTTTGGTAGTGTCCCAACCCAAATCTTATCTTGAATTGTAACTCCCACAATTCCCACATGTCTTGGGAGGAACCTGGTGGGAAGTGATTAAATCATGGGGACAGGTCTTTCCTGTGCTGTTGTAGTGATAGTGAATGAGTCTCACAAGATCTGATGGTTTTAAAAAATGGAAGTTTCCCTGTGCAAACGCTTTTGTTGGCTGCCATGTGAGACATACCTTTAACCTTTTGCCATGGTTGTGAAGCCTCCCCAGCCACATGGAACTATAAGTCCAACAACTCTTTTTCCTGTATAAATTTCCCAGTCTTGGATATGTCTTTATCAACAGCATGAAAATGGACTAATATAATAAATTGGTACCAGAAGTGGGGTGTTGCTGAAAGGATACCTGAAAATGTGGAAGCAACTTTGGGACTGGGTAACAGGCAGAGGTTGAAACAGTTTGGAGGGCTCCAGAAAGACAGGAAAATGTAGAAAACTTTGGAACTTCCTAGAGACCTGTTGAATGGCTTTGACAAAATGCTGATAGTGATATGAACTATAAGGTCCAGGATGAGGTGGTCTAAGATAAAGATGAGGAAATTTTGGGGAACTGGAGCAAAAGTGATGCTTGTTAGGTTTCAGCGAAGAGACTGGTGGGTTTTTGCCCCTGCCCTAGAGATTTGTGGAACTTTGAACTTGAGGGAGATTTACAGTATCTGGAAGAATAAATTTCTAACCAGCAAAGCATTGAAGATGTGACTTGGGTGCTGTTAAAGGCATTTAGTTTTATAACGAAAGTAGAGCATAAAAGTTTGGAAAATGTGCAGCCTGACAATGCAATAGAAAAGAAAATTCCATTTTGTGAGAACCAATTCAAGCCAGCTACAGAAATTTGTATAAGTAATGAGGAGCCAAATGTGAATTCCAAAAATAATGGGGAAAATGTCTCTAGGGCACCCCAGAGATCTTCACAGCAGTCCCTCTCATCACAGGCCCAGAGGCCTAGAAGGAAAACATGGTTTATTGGGTCAGGCCCAGGGTCCCTGTGCTGTGTTCAGCCTAGAAACTTGGTGCCCTGCATCAAATCCACTCCAGCCGTGGCTGAAAGGGGCCAATGTGGAGTTCAAGCCATGGCTTCAGAGGGTGCAAACCTCAAGCCTTGGCAGCTTCCATGTGGTGCTGAGCCTGCAAGTGCACAGATGTCAAGAATTGAGGTTTAGGACCCTCTGCCTAGATTTCAGAAGACGTATGGATGCCTGGATGCCCAGGCAGAAGTTTGGTGAGGGGTAGGGTTCTCATGGAGAACCTCTGCCAGGGAAGTATGAAAGGGAAATGTGAGGTCAGAGCCCCCACACAGAGTCCCTACTGGGGCACTGCCTAGTGGAGCTGTGAGAAGAGGACATCATCCTCCAGACCCAGAATGGTAGATCCATCAACAGCTTGCACCATGCACCTGGAAAAGCTGCAGACACTCATTGATAGCCTGTGAAAACAGCCAAGAGGTAGACTATCCTGCAAAGTCACAGGGGCAATGCCACCCAAGGCCATGGGAACCCACCTCTTGCATCAGCGTGACCTGGATGGGAGACATGAAGTCAAAGATCATTTTGGACCTTTAAGATTTGACTGATGGATTTCAGACTTGCTTGGGGCCTGTAGCCCCTTTGTTTTGGCCAATTTATCCCATTTAGAATGACTGTATTTACCTAATACCTGTACCCCCATTGTATCTAGGAAGTAACTAACTTGCTTTTGATTTTACAGGTGGAAGGGACTTGTCTTGTCTCAGATGAGACGTTGGACTGTGGACTTTTAAGTTAATGCTGAAATGAGTTAAGACTGTTTGGGGGACTGTTGGAAAGGCATGATTTGTTTTGAAATATGAGGACATGAGATTTGTGAGGGGCCAGAGGTGGAATGATGTTGTTTGGCTGTGTCTCCACCCAAATCTCATCTTGAGTTGTAACTCCCACAATTCCTACATGTTGTGGGAGGAACCCAGTGGGAGGTGATTAAATTGTGGATGTGGGTCTTTCCAGTGCTGTTCTCATGGTAGTGAATGAGTCTCACAAGCTCTGATGATTTAAAAAAATGGGAAGTTTCCCTGCACAAATTCTTTTCTCTTGTCTGCTGCCATATGAGACATGCCTTTCACCTACTGCCATGATTGTGATGCCTTCCCAGCCATGTGGAACTGTAAGTGCAATAAATCTTTTGCCTATGTAAGTTTCCCAGTCTTGGGTATGTCTTTATCAGCAGCATGAAAACGGACTAATACACACCTCCTCTGCATTTTGGTCCTTGGAAATTCTTTTTTAAAGAAGTCATATTACTATAAAATATTTTTGCTTTCTTTATGGTTGATGCATTGACTTTTTTTTTTTTTTTTTGGCATTTCAATGAGAAATTAGAGGGGTTGAATCAGGAGCTGCTATTTCTCCAACACACTCTCAACTCCATAATTCCACGTTTTAAAGTTAATTAAAATAAATTTTGTTTTTGTAATTTTAAAAGATTTTTGTAGCCTTTGAGAGTGCCTTTTCCTGACGCCACAAAAAGAAGGTTAGGATATCATTGTGCTAAAATAAGATGCCACAAGCATCTGCCATGAGCTGACACATTTAAGTTTCCAAATGAATTCAGGTTTCCATGGAAACAGCCTTAAGGTCTATAGACTAGATACATTAAATGTACATGAAACTTTGCCCCAATTTTTATGTTGATATCTACTAGGGCAGAGGCAAACCCGACACAGGAATTTGTTCAAGGTCACTCCTCCATAGGAACGAGAAATGGGATTTGTAATTTTGGTCCCTTGCTCCCCAGCCTGCTGTTCCGCTTGCCGAGTCACAGTGTCTTCCAGCTGTTCTTCTGTTAGTGTACCCCCCAAGAACAGCCAGTAGTTCCCCAAGGTTCTTTGCTGTACATATACAACAATTAAAGACAAATCTATCTACAGAGAAAAACGAATTTTGACTCCCTGTAGAATATTGCCTAGCTCCCAATTCCTTAGGTCATATATTACATAGAAAAATGTCTCAAACACGAAGTGCACTGGTGCACTGGTGGCATTTGCCATTGAATAGAATTTGTACATTTAAAAACCATCATCGCCAGATTCAGACCACAAGCCCTGACTTGAATTTTGGTATGCCACTCAAATCTGTGTGCATTTAAACAAATCAGTTATTCCCTGAACCCTAGTTTTCCTGTTCTATAATAAGGGTAATCTGATGTTATGCATACATATACATTATGAAAGTACAATTAATTCAATAAATAAATTTTTGTTTACTCTCTAAACCATATATTCTAACAATGTTGAGGTCATCAATTATAGGTTTTTTGTATGATTATTATTGCATTTACTCAAAAGATAATAACACAGTGTTCAAAGCGATTAGAACATTGGCTGTGGCAAAGAAAAATATTAATTCAGAGTGGCTTTAAATTTAATACATTTATGTCACAAAATGTGATGGCTAATTTCATACCTGAATGCAGTTGTCAAAATCCTAGGTTCACAGTAATTTCCTAATGCTATCATTTTTGTATTCCTTTTCTATCAATGCAAGTTAGATTCAGCAGTTGTAGGATCACAGCCACACCTGATAATATCTGATAAAAACGATTGAGAAAACCTTTTCTAAAGGGCTTTCATTGATTTCCCCTTATGTCACATTTACCAGACTTAGTCACAAGCTTGTACCTAAAATAATAATTGACAAGGGAAAGAACTACCATATCTGTTGGCTAGCCCCATCTATACTTCTTATTTTCTCACAGTCTGGGGATAGAATCTGCTTCAGTATAGCACATGCACCTGAAGAAGAGAGAAAATACCTGAATATTGTAATCCCAGGATTCTGCAAGGTCAAAACAGGAGGATCACTTGAGGCTAGAAGACCATGACAAGCCTGGATAACATAGGGAGACTCCATCCCTATTATAAGCAAAAGCAAAACCAAAAAAACCCTGAACAAAATGAAGTACTGTTGGAAAAAAATAATGGGAAGTTAAATACTTGAATATAATCAAGAGAGTTTGCTATAGCTAAAAAAAAAATAACAATAGTTCAGCAGTTGATTAAAACAGGAGGAGTTAAGGTTGGAGGTGGGATTTGAATGAAGAAGCTTAACATTTTTAAAAATATGAAAGTAATGTTAGAGTAAATTAATTTCCTTCTATTCCCCTGTTAAGTACAACTAAAAATGCAGGCCATTGCACTGAGTTTTCTGGGTTTTATCTTTGCCTCATATATCCCAGACTTGGAGATAAACACCGGCAACCCAGAAACACCAATGGGTCCAGATAAATACAAACAAACAAACAAACAGCCTTTTCTTTCCAGGCAAAGGACTAGGAAATGGGCAGGCTGGCAAGACAGAAATGTGTTAGATAATTACCACTGTACTCCAGTCAAATATACACACATACACACAAACTATGGCATCATTTCCACCCACAGCAGCAGTGGCCAAGTAGGACGCCTAGATGTCCAGTCTTGCAAGGCCCCAACACCTACACCAGTGTGGTATCAGAGGAGACCAAGTTTGGAGCTGGGACTTTAGTACCTTCTGGCAGGTAAGAAGCTTATTCCTTCCTGTGGCATCAGTGAACACCAAGTGGGGATACAGGACTTTCATTCCCACTGAACAGTAGCAAGATACCCCTCCCCCTTATCCAGGGATGCTGTCAGCTGCAGATTTGGAATGTTTACAGTTTCCAAACAATAGCAAAAGAAACCTCACCCTGGTGTCAGCAGAGATTATGTGCGGAGCCAGATTGTCACCCTAACCTTATTTAAGGAGCGAAAACCCTTGGATCTCAATGGAGGCCAAATGGGCAAATGGGGAATCTAAACTTTTACTTCTACCTGGCAGTAATGAGGCAGAGCTGTGATAGGAAAAAAAAAAAAAAAAAAAAAGAAAAGTGAACATCAAGTTTAAATGCAATCCAAACAAAAAAATGAACGTAGAAATAAATCTCACCTTTTGCAAAAATTAACACAAAACAAGTCCTTGACTTAACTGTAAAACAGAACTGTAAAACTTTTAGAAAAAATAGCAGAAAACATTTTGATTTAGGACTACACAAAGTGTTTTTACACTTGACATCAAAAGAACAACCCATAAAAGGAAATGCTGATGTATAGTACTTCATCAAAATTTTAAAATTTTGCTTTCTGAAAGACCCAGTTAAAAATATGAAAAGATAAGCTCAGAATGATAGATGATATTCAAACATCACACATCAAAAGTAGACTCATTTCTAAGATATTTAAAGAAATCTCAATACTCAACAATGAAAGAAAGCAAACAATCCAAAATAATCCAATGAGAACATGAGAGAAAGAGACAAACAGTTCACTAAAGAATATACACAAACAGCAAATAAGCAAATAAATATATATTTGTAATCATTAGCAATTAGGTCAATGCAAAGTAAAGCCATACTGAGATATCACTATATGTCTACCAAAATGCTTATTTATTTTTTTTAAGTAACAACAACAGATGATGGCTAGAATGTGGAAAAGTAGATCAGTCGTATATGTTACTGATGGGAATGCCAAATGCTCCAGTCACTCTGGAAAATTAAACATGTTAATCTTAAAATATGAAACATCAAATTGCCATATTTATGACATTCATTGCAGATAACTGAAGGTTCTTGTTCAAAAAAAAACCAAAGTGCGGATATTTATAGCAGCTTTTTAAAATTTGTAATAGCTCAAAATTAAAAACAACCCGGATGTCCCTCAGCAGAAAAATGGTTAAAAAAACTGTGGTACATCCACACCGTGGAGCACTATTCATCAGTAAAAATTAATGAGTTATTGGCACAGGCAACAACTGGATGAATCTCCAGATAACTATGCTGATTGAAAACTTCAATCCATAAAGATTATATATTGTTTGACTTTATTTACACAATGCCCTTGAATAACAAAATTATAAAATCTGAGAACAATGTGGTGGTTTTCAGGGATTATGGATAAAGAAACTTACTTTAGAAGAATCATGAAATTAGTAGAAAGTATTACAATATATTGATGAAATAGCTAATGAGAATTATTAGACTATAGTGCTTTGGGATCTAAAATTTTCAGGGATTATAGATAAAGAAACTTACTTTAGAAGAATCACGAAATTAGTAGAAAGTATTAGAATATATTGACGAAATAGCTAATGAGAATTATTAGACTATAGTGCTTTGGGATCTAAAATTGAGGTCAATAATCTGTAAGAATAAAGGAGATAGGATTAATTTAAGAAAATGTAGGAATAAAGCATGAATATTATCTTACAACACTATCAAAACTGAGACTAATTGCTCATGCACATCATTGGTATCTGGATAGAAGCTCCTAACAATGAATGGTAGCTAGAGCTGAATAAAATGAACCACACAACTATCACCATTAAGAATTGAAATGATGTTGGATTAAACTCATACAAGAGACCCTGATGGGAAAAAATCTATCATTTATTTATTTTTATTTCTATAACTAGGCATTCATGTCTCAAAGACTCAAAATTTATCTCACCCATCATCCATCCATCCATCCAGGCATCCTTCTATTTTGTTGATAACCATTAGTGACGTATATACCTACCCACCTCTTCTGGAAGAGTACCTTTATGGATGATAACTGATAGAAATTATATGAGAGAGAGAGAGCGTGTGTGTGTGTGTGTGTGTGTGTGTGTGTGTGTGTGTACTAAATGGGAAGAAGCTGGCAGTGGAACAACAAAAGAACAAAATGTTGGGAATAGACAAAAGAAGAGCCATGTTAGCAATATATCATTGTAATTTTAGTTTTTCTTGAGTAGAATTGGTACTGCATTACAGAATAGGTGAAAAGATGTTTGCTATTCTACTCCAGAGCTACACTAAAGAAATGACTGTTAAAAATTAAATGTGGCTTCAAACACCTTTTGCTGATCTCTGACTTGAAGTTGAAGACAAATATCAGTGATCATTCCAGAGAAAAGTGAATTGAACCAAAAGAAACTCATATACCTCAATCCCCAAACATTGAGTCTGGATACAAATGTATTTATTTAATATAACAGAAAGAAAATTGGCCATTGAGCCTAAGTCTGGGCATTCAGGGTAATTGCAGAAAAATGGGAATATACATCACACAGAAGACTCAGAATAAGAGATAAACAGCTCAAACATAAGGTCCTATAAGATCTAGAATTTTTAAGAATGAGATTGATTTTTAAATAAGTATGGAGATATATAGGACTTTTCTAGAATGAAAGCAGAGAATTACAAAGATGAAGTAGATTGAATTAAATAGACTACAAAATGTATAAAATAAGATGAATGAAAATAAAACTAAATTATAAAACTAAAATAAATGAATTAAAATCAATGATATATAAAAATAGGCACTGTTGAATGTTGGATCATTGATGTACAATACAAACTGCGAAAATTTCCTTACAGAAAAAGGACAAAGTGACATACATTCTAAGATGGAAAACAATATATTTAGAAGAGAGATTCATGTACTTAAAGTACATAATAAACTGTAGGCATGTTTTAGTAGCAATAAATATAAACTTTCTAGAAAATCTAAGCTAATATGTTTTCAAGGCCACAGACTTAAATGGCTTATTGGGTTCCAGAACAATGAATATGAAAACAATTGTGAGAAAATATATTTTAAAATGCTTAAAGTAAAAAGATGTGCAAATTAAATTTAAACAAATGTTGAAAATTAAAGGTTTAGGAAGAAACAGTGAATTGACAGAAGAATGGATACAAGGAAATAGTTAAAATTTATTCACTTTTAATGCTGTAGAGCATAATAACAGGCTTCTTATGGTAGTCAGCATCCAAAGTGTCTTTTAATAAGCCCCATCTGTTGATATTGACACTTTTTATAGCCTCCTTCCACATTTCACCAAAGTTTATTTATATGATCAATAGTATATGATAGATATGATGATAAGTCACTTGTGAGATTAGTTAATAAAAAGACTTTAGCTTCCATTTTGGGCTTGCAATCTCTCAATCTCTCATGAAAGATGAGCTCTTTGATCTTTCTCTGCGTTTGTCTTTCAAGGCTCTCTTCCTCTCTCACTCTCTGTCGCTCTCATTGGCTTTTGTTCTCTCTCTTGGATCTGTCAGTAAGCTGCTGTGTCTTAAGCAATCCAATAAAGAGGCCACTGTAGTGACAGATTAAACCATCTGGCCAATAGCCATAGAGGAACTGAAGACTACCAACAACCGTTAAACTGAGCTTGGAAGCCCTTATTCCAGCTCAAGTTGAATCTTACAAGAATATAAGTGCTAGCTGACAACTTTACAGCAATTTCATGGGAGAGTCTGCCCCAAAACTAATCAGCTAAGCCAATTCCGAATTCTTGACCCTCAGAAACCATGTGAGATAAGTAATGTGTATTTATTTCAGATGATAAATGTTGAGGTGATTCGATATTTTGCAACAGATATGTAATTCACCTCCCAATAGTTTTTATTAAAATAGCCAATCACTAAAATAAAAACATAACAAAGATAGATTTTTTAAGCAACCAAGTACAATTATGTAAAGTATTAACCAAGTATTATACAAATATATCATTTGAAAGTCTAGTAAAATACAAGAATATAGAATAACGAAAGGATCTTCAGAATTACAGCATTTTCTTAATGTTAATTTTATAGTTTTTGGAAAAATGATTATCTTCATAAATGTCAAAATATATTTGCTTCAATTTGACAATCATGTCTGATTTAAAAGAGGCTCATTATAAATTGAATAATTTTTAATAGAATAATATATATTTATTTTGAAGCAACATCAGCATCAAATCTTCTGAAAACTCAATGGAAGCATTTCCACAAGAGTTGAGGAAAAGAAGAGCAACTTTATCATTATCATTTGAGAAAGTATTTCTGATATTCTATTTAATGTTATGAGGGAATAATATATTTTAAAATCTATTCAATAAATTCTTATGTGAAAAATATTGCCGTGCCACATACTCCTTTAAGTATATGTATTAGCATACTTAATTCTCATTACAACCATATGAAATGGTATTGCTAAAAACTAGAAACCCCCTTTTACATACCAAAAAAAAAAGAGAGAAAATTGTTTATGGTCATATAGCTAGTAAGTGTTGTATAGCCTTCTTTCAGAGTATATATTTTCAACTAATGTGGCAATAATGGAAGTCAATTCAAAATAAATGACAGAATTAAGATATATATATAAAATATATATCTTAATGTATATATATTTTTAAATGAGAAAGATACACAATTTAGGAAAAAGTGGACATAATTTGAAAAAGCAGTGAAGGAAGTACTCCTAACAGCAGCATTATAGTAGGTCTAAAGAACAATTAGTTTAAATTGCATCCAATAATGGAAAGCTATTCCAGAGAAGTCATTAAGAAAGAACTTATTCAACACAGTATATGTGATGACTGATAAGACAGAAATAACACATCAGATATTTCAAAAACGTCTAATTCTTTAACTTAAAACAATATAAATGCTAGGAAACACAAAAGTCTATATGAAAAGTTATGACACAAATTTATTTATTTATTTATTTATTTATTTATTTTTATTTTTTTTTTTTTTTGAGACGGAGTCTCGCTCTGTCGCCCAGGCTGGAGTGCAGTGGCCGGATCTCAGCTCACTGCAAGCTCCGCCTCCCGGGTTCACGCCATTCTCCGGCCTCAGCCTCCCGAGTAGCTGGGACTACAGGCGCCCGCCACCTCGCCCGGCTAGTTTTTTGTATTTCTTAATAGAGACGGGGTTTCACCGTGTTAGCCAGGATGGTCTCGATCTCCTGACCTCGTGATCCACCCGTCTCGGCCTCCCAAAGTGCTGGGATTACAGGCTTGAGCCACCGCGCCCGGCCTCCACAAATTTAAACAAACAAATTTTTTTTTTAAGTAGCATAGCTTTCAGCAAGTAAAATCATGACCTTGACACTGCTAATCTTCTGTATCCAGAAGTATCCAGGATGAAGGAAATGTTCTTAGCACAATGTTTGGCTGGGCATTGTAGGTTTTCAGTTATGCTTATCCATAGGTAAAATAATACGGATGCTGCTTATTGGTTTCCATGGAGGCATGGAAGATACAATTGTGATTGTAAAATACAAGATTAAACAACACATGGGTAGGCCAACATTCTTGATAAATTTGTGAAAGTAAGAATGTAGTTGTCAGAAGGTAAGAGATAAAAGGGGCAGTAATAAATGGAATAAAGTATGAGATTCCTAATATTCTCATTTGACCTGGAGGGGAGTTTAGATAGTGAATAAAATGGATGGAAATATAAATAGAAGTAGAAAGGTGATTATTTGAAGGAACAAAGGTCAACAATGGAGGAAACAAAAATAGTAATATAATAATAATTAAGAAGAGGAAGGCAGAAGAAAAGAGAAAATATGTGATCTAAACTGTCACAAAGCATAGTGGGAAAACATTAGTTATCATCTAAACTTGATAAATAAATAAAGGAATGATTAGTTTATGTAGTGCTAGGGAGGTAAAAATCAGAATCAAAATCATGTTTAATCATTACATTTTATCCGATTACTTGACTTGTTACCACTTTTATGAATTACTTATACTAAAATAGTATAAATAAAAGCACCATAAATAGAAATAACACATAAGCAATAAATTGAAAATAATGTACAGCATATGAGAAAAAACATATTAATATTCTCAACCTATGAACAAATTCTTACCAACCAATAAGGAAAATAGCAAAGGTACACTTAGGGAATTCTGAAAACAAATACAAGTTACACATAAACATAAAATTTTTCATCCTCACAAATAATCAAACATTTGAAATTACAATGAATACATTTTGCCATAAACTATCAACAAAGATGAAATGGAAAGTTAAAAAACCAGCTTTGCAGGCATTGGGGATAAATAGATACCCTCATTTTAAATTAGGTAAAAATCTCTTAGAAGTTAATATGGAATATGAATCAAAACCTTAAATTATGTATGCCCATAGACAAAGCTATTGAATTTCTTTGTGTTGGTCCTTATGATACAATTATGCACACGAAAAGCGTTTCTTTACAAGAATATCTTCAGCTAATTAGCTTATTTCATTAACTTGGCAACTCTGTAAATGTCCTGCAGTGTGAAATGCTATAGTTTCTCCACAAAATGGAAATCAGCCACTAAGAAGCACATTGTAGAAAACACATACATAGAGGAAACATACTAATAATTCTTTGTTAAGTGCAAAAGCAGGCTGTAAAATGGCATGCACTTTATATTCTCATTAGTTTTGTGGGGTTTTTTTTAACATAGAATAAATATAATAAAATAGTTACCTCTGGAAGTTGAAAATGTGCTGATTTTTGTTCTCTCAAATTGTCTAGAGTGAACAAAAACCAAATATTCCCAATCAAAATTGAGAAATACCAAAGGAAGTTTTCTGAAGAAATTCACTTAAGAATCTGCTTTTATATCAAAAAGAGAGAAAACAAACAAACAAAAATACCCCAGATAAAGAAATATTGGATATCCTGATAGTTTCCCTGGTAACAAAATAACAAAACACATTTACCTTTTACAGAATATGGAGAAATTGATATGCTCATACCTGGGGTAAATATATACAAATAATGAATTAGGTCTTTGTCCTTTCTTTCAATAAATTACTTGGGAAATTCTGACACTTAATGACAAGTATTTTCTTTCTTCCTTTTATATAAAAAAATACAATCACTTCTGTGCACTGAGTTTAGATGTATACAGATGGGTACACTGAGGGCAAAACAGTGGGGGTGGGAAAATGGAACACATGATTCTCTTTTAGGGAGAAAATATCTTTTGGTTTTGCTTCCTTTGATTTTTTTTTTTTTTTTTTTAAATTTATTTATTATTATTATACTGTAAGTTGTAGGGTACATGTGCATAACGTGCAGGTTTGTTACATATGTATACTTGTGCCTTGTTGGTGTGCTGCACCCATCAACTCGTCATTTACATCAGGTATAACTCCCAATGCAATCCCTCCCCCCGCCCCCCTCCCCATGATAGGCCCCGGTGTGTGATGTTCCCCTTCCCGAGTCCAAGTGATCTCATTGTTCAGTTCCCACCTATGAGTGAGAACATGCAGTGTTTGGTTTTCTGTTCTTGTGATAGTTTGCTAAGAATGATGGATTCCAGCTGCATCCATGTCCCTACAAAGGACACAAACTCATCCTTTTTTATGGCTGCATAGTATTCCATGGTGTATATATGCCACATTTTCTTAATCCAATCTGTCACTGATGGACATTTGGGTTGATTCCAAGTCTTTGCTATTGTGAATAGTGCTGCAATAAACATACGTGTGCATGTGTCTTTATAGCAGCATAATTTATAATCCTTTGGGTATATACCCAGTAATGGGATGGCTGGGTCATATGGTACATCTAGTTCTAGATCCTTGAGGAATCGCCATACTGTTTTCCATAATGGTTGAACTAGTTTACAATCCCACCAACAGTGTAAAAGTGTTCCTAATTCTCCACATCCTCTCCAGCACCTGTTGTTTCCTGACTTTTGAATGATCGCCATTCTAACTGGTGTGAGATGGTATCTCATTGCGGTTTTGATTTGCATTTCTCTGATGGCCAGTGATGATGAGCATTTTTTCATGTGTTTGTTGGCTGTATGAATGTCTTCTTTTGAGAAATGTCTATTCATATCCTTTGCCCACTTTTTGATGGGGTTGTTTGTTTTTTTCTTGTAAATTTGTTGGAGTTCTTTGTAGGTTCTGGATATTAGCCCTTTGTCAGATGAGTAGATTGCAAAAATTTTCTCCCATTCTGTAGGTTGCCTGTTCACTCTGATGGTAGTTTCTTTTGCTGTGCAGAAGCTCTTTAGTTTAATGAGATCCCATTTGTCAATTTTGGCTTTTGNTTCAGGACATAGGCATGGGCAAAGACTTCATGTCTAAAACACCAAAAGCTTCCTTTGATTTGGACCTACAACAAGAGTTAAGACAGCACCAGCCAAGATTCTGGAGTAAGACAGATAGTTGTATACATACCTAGCAGTTTTTGATACAAAACTTTTTCTAAGTTCTAATATGCATAGATGCATAATAGGCTACCACTATCAACCATCACAATTTTGTTTTTTCTTTTTTTTTTTTTTTTAGAGGGAGTCAGGCTGAAGTACAGTGGAGCAATCTCGACTCACTGCAGCCTCTACCACCTGGGTTCAAGCGATTCTCGTGCCTCAGCTTACTGAGTAGCTGGGATTACAGGCGTGTACCACCATGCCCAGCTAATTTTTGTATTTTTAGTAGAGAGGGGGTTTCACCATGTTGACCAGGCTGGTCTCAAACTTCTGACGTCAAGTGATCCACCTGTCTTGGCCTCTGAAAATGCTGGGATTACAGGCATGGGCCACTGCACCCAGCCAACCATCAAAATTTTGAAAAATACTATAATTTAGTATAAGTTTTCAGGACCGGGTGATGGAATTTAGTAATTACTAAGAATCTGTCTGAGACTCTAAGAACTTCTTATTTCACATTTTAAAAAATATCTGCAATATTTTGCTAAAGTCTTAAATATTTCTCCCCACTGGAGTGTGCTGTTTACTTTTGCAGAAGGAGGAAATAATTTATTGTGGGTGGAAGAAATGAAAAATGCTGTCTCTTGTAAATGGGAAAAACATGTCAGAGGCCAAAGTGCTCCATGTGTCAGATATACAGCAGGGTACATGCAAAGCAGTTAAATGAAATCATATTTTAAAATTCTTTAGTGTCAGAAATACAAAATAATACAAGTGAGGATCAGATGCCATTGTTTGTCTTGCATGTTTGAAATCTACGGGCATGAGATTTGGTATTAACAGATTAGAGCATTGAACTTATCAAATACTGGTAGTTTTAGTTGTTTCTTTTGGGTGAGCCAGTCATTTCTGTCGATTCAGTATATATTTAAGCTATACTTGGGCAAGGTCCGGACTTGGTGATCTTTTTCTTTATTCTATCTGAAGCTATTGTTGTTGCTAATATTTTTTGTGAATCCTATTTCCATCCCTGGAAGACCTGAATGATTCTCAGTGACTTTTTTTTCAGTATCCATTTGTCATCCACAGATTAGAAATATCATTTCTTCCATCTGCAAAGCCATTATTTTTACTGAAATGGAAGCCCATAGGCACCTTCTGAGAAGTAAAAGGCATGGGACTTTCCATTTTTTTCCATTTAATAGAAAACTTTAAATTATATTTTCAAATGATGAGCAGGGATTTTATATGAATTTTTAAGAAAAGTAATCAGCTACACACACACACAATTTAGTAACTCATGAAGAAAGACAAACTAACAGAGCAATGTATTTAGTAAAATAGACTAGGTAAAATACAACAGCCTAAATCTCAATGGCTGAACTCAATACATACATTTATTTATTTATTTTTACAAAATCTACATGTATGGGGATGAGGGTGAGATTAGAAGGATAGTTATCAGATAAAAGATAGGACCTGTAGCTAAGTTTGAATTTCAGATAAATAATGAGTATATTTTTGGCTTCAGTTTGTCCCAGATATTGCATGGGAAATATTTATAATGAAACATATTATTTTGTTTCCATGAAATTTAAATATAACTGGGTATGTTAGATGTATGCTACATCTGGCAACCCCAGGCATGTTTCTCTGCTAATCATAGTCATAGAGGAATTGAGGCTGATGGAGGCTCCTTCTTGACGTACATCCCTACAGTTTACAAGGCAAAAACAGACAGAGCAATGAATTGTGCACGGTGAATTTATGATAGGCATAAATTCCTCTTATATTTCATTGGCCAAAGCAAGTTATATAATCACATTTAACTTCAAGAAGAGAAGACCACCAGGCTGGGCAACATGGAGAACTCTATCTCTTCAAAAATACAAAAAATTAACCTGACACCGTGGCATGTGCCTGTAGTCCCAGCTCGTCGGGATGCTGAGGTGGGAGGATTACTTGAGCCTGGGAGGCGGAGGTTGCAGTGAGCAGAGATCCAGTCACTGCACTCAAGTCTGGGCAACAGAGCAAGACCCTGTCTCACAAACAAATGAAACATACAATCCTACTATGTCTCTGTAAGGAGAACACCCAAAGAGTACTACTGACTTCCTAATGTGCTCTGTTTTCCCCATCTCAGTGTTGAGTTCTCCTTCCTAGAGATTTCCTAGAGATTTTCTAGTTCTCCTAGAGATTTCCGAAATGACTTTGAAATACAGGAATGTGTGTTAGTTTAAACCACGGATCTCACTGAATTTCAGCATGAACATTTTGCCTTTTTGATTTTTAAACCCTTAATAGGAATTGTAGATACTGAAGACCGGTATCATTGAAGAGCAGATGGAAACTTTGATTTGCAGAAAGTGAAATCCTCAATATATTTTTTGTGGAGAATATTTTAGTTTTTCTAGGAAATGAAACACAACTGTTTTGCCTTTGAAGTATAAAATGAAATTATAATTAGAATTAAAATTTTGAGAAATTTATGTTTGTCTACACAGTAGGTTGCTAACTAATATTATTTTCAATTAAATATTTTAGTAGTTACTGGTTTAGATGATAAATTTTAATATGTTGATATTTTATCTTGAAATTTCTGAATTATTTGATTATTCCAAATAGTTCGTTGGCTATTTTGATAGGGGAATATTCTGCATTTTTCTATAAGCATTCATAGACATTGTATTAGTAGCCCACAGGTAGGTCACACCAAGGAGTATTGAATCTTTCTTGTCTATTAAGAAAAGGAATATCACTTTGGTAGAATGTTCTCACTGATGTTAGATCAATGGTTTTGCCTCAGCCTCCTGAGTAGCTGAGAGTACAGGCACACCCTATAACATCTGGCTAATTTTTGCATTTTTAGGAGAAACGGGGTTTTACCCTGTTGGTCAGGCTGGTCTCGAACTCCTGGCCTCAAGAGATCCACCCGCCTTGGTCTTCCAAAATTGCTAGGATTACAGGTGTAAGCCGCTGCACTCAGCCAAGAGTGATTTTTTTTTTTTTTAAATGAACCTACATTATTAAACTTAATGTACAATAGTGGGCTTTTGCTTCTTTTTTGACAGTCCCGAGAGCTACTTTTGCTATACTTTTTACGGAATAAAGTGCTTTTTGCTCTTTGAACTATCATTTAAAGTAAGTCTTACATTTGACAAGGAGGATGAGCACAAGTGGCTAGACCATTATCTGGATAACTAGATAAGCAATTACAGTTATTGACGGGGCATTTGGACCCCTTCATGGGAGCATGTAATTCATTGCCGTGAAATAAAACAGTGGTGCAAGGATGTTAACTCTGTGGCTTCATTATACGTTCGTCTGTAGCAGTCAGTGGAAGATGAAGACTAGATGTCTTCTGAAACCAATGCCTGGTTCACAGTCAAGAAATGTCCACCAACACCAATGTCATGAAGACTTTTCCCTATATGTAAGACCTGAAACTGCAAAACTTCTAGCAGTTTACAGGAGCCTTTTATCTGTATGTAAAACCTGAAACTGTAAAACTACTAGAAGTTTTACAGTTCCAAGTCATACAGTTAAATCTTTAATTCATTTTGAGTTGATTCTTATATAAGAGTTAAGATAAAGCTCCATTTTTATTCTTCTGTTTGTGAATTTCCAGTTTTCCCAACTTCGTTTATTGAAGGCACTGTTCTTTTCTCATTGGGTATTCTTGGCACCTTGATCCAAAATCATTTGACTGTAGATGTATAGTTTTTTTCTGGGCTCTCTATCTTATTCCATTGGTTGATACTGTGGCTTGAATATTTTTCTCCTCCAAAATTCATGTTGAAATTTAATCCTCAATCTGTCAAAATTGAGAAGAAGAGGCCTTTAAGAGATAATAGGATCATGTGGGCTCCACCTTCATGAATGAATTGATCCATTCATGGATTAATGGATTAATGGATTATCATGGAAGTGAAACTGGTGTCTTTATAGGAAGAAGAGATCTGAGGATAGCACATAAGCATACTCAGCCTCCCTGCCATGAGATACTCTGCACCACCTCTGGACCCCATAGACAATCCCCACCAGCAAAAAATGCTCTCATTAGACAATGTTATTTAACCTTATACTTCTAAGCTTCCAGAACTATAAGAAATAACTTCCTTTTTTAATAAATTTCTGTTAGTAGTATTCTGATATAAGCAACATAAAATTAACTAATATACTTGATGTGTCTGTTTTTATGCCAGTGTCATGTTTTGATTACTATAGCTTCATAATGTATTTTGAAATCTGGTAGTGTAATGCCTCCAGCTTTTTTCTTTTTGGTCAAGGTTTCTTTGGATATTCTGAGGGAATTGTTTTAGAATATGAATTTTAGAATTTTTTTCCTATTTCTGGGAAGAATGATGTTGAAATTTTTATAGGCGTTGCATGAAATCTATATATTGCTTTATGTATTGTGGAACTTTTAACAATATTAATTCTTCTAGTCCATGAACACATGATGTTTTTCTAATTCATGTGCTCTTGCTCCTAAGTATCTTTTGATGCTATGTAAATTAGAGAAATGCAAATTAAAATGACAAAACGATATCACCTCATACCTATTAGATTGACTATTATCAAAAAGATAAAAGAATCAGATTAGCAGTATTAAACTTTTTTGGTGAACATGCCGTGGTTTGCTTAATTAGAGAAAAGTTTAGAGAGAGATGTAGTTTTCCAATTCAGCTGAGTATTTATGCATTCAATATATGTACATTCATGTATACGCAATGACATTTCTATCAACAATGGACAGTAGTCCGATGAAATTATAATTCTATATTTTTACTGTATCTTTTCTATATTTAGACACACAAATACGCATATACACAAATACCTGGTGTAATTGTGTTATAACTGCATACTATATTCAGTACAGTGACATGCTATACAAATTTAGAATCTAGAGGCACTAGACTTTACCATATAGCTGAGTGTGTAGTAGGCTACACATAAGTTTGAGTAAATACCCTCTATGATCTTTGCAAAACAATGAAATCACCTAACACATTTATCAGATCATATCCCAGTTGTTAAGTGAGGCTCAACTCTATGTAGCTCATATTCAATATGCAATAGAAACTTTAATACTGTTAAGAAGAGTAAGATACTTTTTATTAGTATACTTTTTGAAAGGCAAAAATATGTTTCTGTTGCCCACCTATAGAAGTTAGACTGATTTGCCAAGTTTCCTTTTAAAACCACCAGGCAACCGTTATAATAATTATTGACCATTTTCTTGACCATAAAGCTCCTGTTTTGTTTTTTAACTTAACCTTAAGTATAGGTGGTACCGTATATTAAGAGAATATATACAATAAAAATTTCCCTTAAAGGAGTAATAACTCCTAAGAAGGTAATAAGGCTAAAGACCTGATCGCAATCTTAAAGATATCAGAGTGACTGTACCTCCAGAGTTACTAATATCTCTGGCTATATTAAGTCATTCTCTAATTCTGGAAGGACTATGAAAGATGAGTGACCTCAGAGAATTACACGGCATGACACATCCCGTCCCATTCACATCCTATTTGCAGAGATGAGTTTCATTAAATGTGACCAACAAGTAATATATGGGACTTACCAATGGAGATCCCAGGGAGGAAATTTAGGTCACTCGTTGAGAGCACCAGACATCCCTGAGACCGAATGACAGATGTCCTACCAGTTCAGAGTGAACTGCTACTGTTGCTGCAGTTGTCTGATTCCTTAGCACTTTTCAGCAGGTTTTAGCATGTAGTCAACAATCCCCAGTCATATGCTTGCAGGTTTGCCTAAGCATAAGCAGAGTTAACAAGTTCTTAATTAGCCTTTAGCACTCTTGGTAAGCCTAACACCTTCTCCCTTGCTCGGATCTTTGGGGTTACAAATGAAAATTAGGGTCTGTTTCTTATTAAGCACAAAATTCTTAAAGGTGGCGTACTGAATTTGGACTAAAACTATCCAGAAAGCGGTGGTGACATCAGCAGAGAATCTGGCATAAATAATTCCAGGGGTTCCCTCTGTCACCATAGCTGAGGTATTTGTATTGTTTTGCATTGGTAGGTCTGTTCCCCCGAGTTCTTAAATTGGAGTCTACGAATTGCTTCTTTCAGAAAGAGATGAACCTTCACTGATTGGCTTTGAGCTGAGTATTAGTAACACAGAGCCAGGTTACTCCAGGTCAAAGTCAAGAAGGATTCTATACTATGTGCAACTAGTAGAGGATGGACTCACCCACGTTCTGCCAGTGGGTAGGTGAAGTTGGTTAGAGTTCCATATGTGTAATGTATCCTTCTTTTAGTGGTTTTATTACCATTAAGCCCACAGAAGCTCTTCACTAGCAATGGAAGAAATGGAAATTTAAAAGAGGCTCAATATAAGCCCACACTGCAGGTGAGTCACCAACTAAGAATAAAAATGTTTTGTATTGGCAGTAGCCTCGATATTGTCCACCTAAAAGATCCAGAAACCCTCTCAGACCCACATTAGGAATGCAAGTTCCCTGAACTAAGACATTCTCAGCTTGAATAAACTTCATACACACTTTTTCCTGCCTCTAGGGTCCTGCCCTTCCTTTTCTTAGAACACATACTTTAGAAAACTTTTCATTGTGAAAAAAGATTTGTATCTTTTTCCCTCTGAGATGCAAGTCTTTTTTAAAAAGCTTCTTACATTTTACAAGGCAGGAATAGCTTTCTCAAGGACCTGGCATCTGTTCCTTTCAAATGCAATCATTAAGGAAGATAGTTCCTCTATGTCTCAGTTTCTATAGAAAGGTAGGAGTCTTAACTTCTATCTTGGGCAGGTGCCTTGCTGCAATGTGTAAAACTGTCTCCTGCCAAGAAGATCAGAGAAAGTTTACTTTTCCTTTGGGCAAAGACGGTTAGCAAACACAGGTGGCCTAATGTTCATCTACCCTACTCTTAAAGAAATCCCCTTTAAACTTTTGTTTCAGTGGAGTTGAGCTCAGATTGAATCTGGCTTCTTTCTTCATTGCAATGGCCATGAATAAAGTCGCCTTTGCCTGTTTAACTGGCTTAGTGCAATCTTTGCTTTGACAGATCCCTTCACATTAGTGGAGCATTGTGATTTGGTTTAGAGAATGCAATTTGAGCAGAATTAATCTGGTTCTCTTCTGTATAAAAATTTTAGATTTTTCATTCTTTCCCTCTGAATTAACATTGTTCTAGTTGATGACAATTCCATCAGCCTGGGTCATACGATGAGAATGATGTACAACAGAATCCTTAGGTGATGACAAAGAACAGGTGTTTTAAGTGAGGCATAAATTATATGTTAAGGCACTGAGATTTAAGGGTTGTGATACCATACCATGTACCTTTTCATATCATAATTGCTGTAGTTTTGTGTAACTCTTTGCTATGGTTCAGATTGTACCCCTCCAAACCTCATGTTGAAGTTTGATCCCTGATGTTGGAGGCGGGGCATAATGAGATGTATTTGGGTCATTGGGGCAGATCCCTCATAAATAGATTAATGCCCTCTCTGGGGGGTGAGTGAGTTCTTGCTCTATTAGTTCCTGCAAGAGCCGATTTTTAAAAATAGCCTGGCATCTCCCTCTCTCTTGCTTCCTCTCTTGCCATGCGATCTCTGCATACTAGCTCCCCTTAACCTTCCATCAGGAGTGGAAACAGCCTGAAGCCCTCTCCAGATGCGGATGCCAGTGTCATGCTTCTTGTGAAGTCTTCAGAACTGTGAGACAAAAAAAACCCCTTATTTTCTTTATAAATTTCCCAGCCTCAGGTATTCTTATAGCAGCATAAAAATAGACTAAGGTGCCCTTGTCATGGAGAAAGTTGAGCCATTTGGATCCTATACGGAATATATCAGAGTAATTAGCCTAGTATCTGTTTTAAATGTGCCTCACCTGGTTTGTTCGAAACATCTATTGAAGGCTGAGTGTTGTTTTTAAAAAAGAAACACTTCATATGACATTATCTTGCAGGCAAATTTGCTTGAGAAGTTTGATCAGAAAGCAAGAAATAGAACCAGACACATATTGGAATAGGTACTCAAGCTATTTAACAACACCAAAGGAATCAGAAATGTAATGGAGGTGACTTCAGTAAAGAGGAAATAGCCTCAGTCTAACATTTTGAAGTTACTCCCCAGTGTAAAGATATTTTACTTCCCCCTAAGATTCAGTATGATCTTGTTAAATGTTTCAGTATATTTAGATCCATAGAAATAAATTGGGACAAAGTTCTGTGTTTGTCACAAGTGGTCATGATAGTAGCAATAGATTGGAAAGTTTAATTGTAGTTTCACAAATGTGGGACCAAAACTGGGAGTGTTCTGGTCAATAATCCATAGAAAAGCAGGGTGACATGCAGAGTCAGGGGACTCTGGGTCAAAATCACAGTAGAGACTCATGTATTTACTTGATTACCTCTCTGTAATTCCTTTGAAATATTACACAGGAATAGAAATTTAGAAATTGGCACTAAATTGTGCTATCCTATTGGAGAGATTAATGCTATAGATTTGAAATGTAAATGATAACAAGACTTATACCTCTTAGTCGAGTTCTGGCTATATTTGCATCTATGCATTGTAGTTGTGAGTTGGGCTATGAATGCAGTTGATATTAATTGATTCCCTATACTATTAGTGCTGAATTAAGAAAAACACCTATTTTGACCAAAATCATCCAGATTAGCTATTGTCACTGCCACCAATTTACAGGTTCTTCCTTTGTATGACTATGTTTATAAGGCTTAACAATGTGTAATTTCAGTTAAGTCCTGTACTTTGGGCAAAGAGTGATAGTTAAGACATCTCTCCACCTTTTCATGCTCCAGAACCAACTGGACTCTATGAAAACCCTCTTTCACCCTTTACCTTCTGACTTACATAAGACTGCATCCAGTCTTCCTCTGATTACCCCCTTTTTTTGAGTTGTCACTTAGTAATGAACATTTCCCCTATTGCAATTGCCTTAATAAAAACATCTTATTCTTTGGGACATCTTGTCTTGACAATCTTTTACTTGAGTAATACAAACAATTTTTTTAAAAAAATTCAGTTTCCCCAAACTGATACTAATTGTCAACCATAGCTAATATTCATTCTGGTAGGTAAGGGAATATGAGTATTTTCCAACCTGGAGTCAGATTATCTTCAAGAAACTTGTTTAAACTCTACATATTTTATAATATTCGGCTGGTTACATGGAAACGTATTAATCATGTATTAATAGCAGATAACAGAACATACTCTATGTAATCCAAAATGTATGTATATTTACAGAGAGAGGTACATGCAGGTACATATACATGATGTATGCATGTACATACACACATAGACACATACAAAGAAAAGGCAAACGTGGAATTGTCTATGCTTAAATGTAAATAGTGATGGTTTTAAATGTATATGTCTACCTTTTTGAACTCCATGCAAGTGAACAAATAAATAAATGATGTGAAAATATATTTGAAAATGTGTTATCTATACCATTATATCTATTATGGGTCAGTATCAATTATTGCAATTTCTTATCATTTATATGAATATTATGTGTTATTTCTATACACTATTAGTCATGATAATTTTTCAAAAATAATTTGGTATAAATGTAGTATTTTTGTGAATGGGTAGACTAAGAACCTGTTTCAATTGAATTGTGTGGAAAAAGGTATGTTTCTAAGAGGACACGTAATTATAATAGGTAGAGCAAAGCTACAGTATTTCTATCATTGCTGAAGCAAGTCTCTGTGAAATCTTTTACATTTAATATCTATTTAATATTCATAATTCTAGTTTTGTTTTTACAAATAATAAAACTGAGTTTTAGAGCAGGAAAGAAATTATTTATCAAAATGCTAATATTTGATGCTGGAATTCTGACTCAGAACTATTTGATCAATGACTCTATATTTTTTCTACTATATCATGCTGTTCGTATTACATACTGTGGAGCTAATCAAGATAATTACCTTAAGAATTACCAGATAATCTATAGTTCTTTATTAAAAATTGATGATTTTTTCTCATTTTTCCTTTTATTACCCAACATGATTTACATTTAAATACTACAAAAATATTTCTGACTATATTATCGCAGATATTTCTTAAAGAGATCTTTGTTCTAATTAGTCTGAAATAGATTAAGGGGTTTAATAATGTTGAACCAATTTAGAAGAATTCACTTGGAGTAATATATATAGTACATAAATAACAAATATTTTAACTAGGTGTCACATTATTATATAGCAATTAGCATAATGCTTACATTGTAAGGTAAAACATTGACTTTATGTAGAGCTTTACATTAAAAAAGGCGAACAACAAAAAAAGTCTATTTCATTTTGTTATCTACCCTTTATTTCATTTCTCTATGGAAAAGAGTAGCTTTGGGGAAGTTTCAAGTCAATTATCTGTTTTTAATCATGCTGGTTTTCTAATCAAATCTAGCACATATACATATATAAAATTATGTCTGTATAATTTTTTGTTTGTATATTTAGTGACAAATCTGAATAAATCAAGATTCGTAAGCATTTTTCCCATTTTGGTAATTTTTTAAAATTAAGCTTGACTAAAATGAATTTTGAAAACAATATAATTTTTATTTTTTTTATTCTGGCTAGCTTATTAAGCCAATTTTGAAAAAATAAATTACTTTGTGAAGTATCAATTTCAATTTTACTGAATGTTTTTCTTACATAGGTATTGATTTTCTTTATCCTGTTTGATAAAGAAATAGATATTATCTTACAGAATTTTTTCAACTTCTGGCTTAATGTTTTTATTAAACTTTGAAAAATTTTTATGCAAAGATCTGATAATATTACTTTTGTCTCATATTCTCTCTTCACCTTTTGGGTTGTCTACTACAAACCCAATTTCATCTGAAGGGTGTGGCTTCTCTTCCACTGTGTAAAGGTTATGAGCACGCTGTCTTGGATGAGTTTTTAGATATGCCGATCTTTCTCATGTATATTTTGTGTCTCTCACCCACTTTTCTATACTTTGCCATCTTAACACAACTCCTTTTAAAAATTCTGTATATTACTTCTGCTTTATCATCTAGTTCACTAATTTAGTCTTCAGCTGAATAGATATATTCAGTTGGGGGCAGGAGATAAAGCAGGTCCTGGCTGCTGCAATTTGTTTTCTTTCTCTCTTTTTTTTTTTTAATTATACTTTAAGTTCTAGGGTACATGTGCACAACGTGCAGGTTTGTTACATATGTCTACATGTGCCATGTTGGTGTGCTGCACCCATCAACTCGTCAGCACCCATCAACTCGTCATTTACATCAGGTATAACTCCCAAGCCATCCCTCCCCCCTCCCACCTCCCCACAATAGACCCCGGTGTGTGATGTCCCCCTTCCCGAGTCCAAGTGATCTCGTTGTTCAGTTCCCACCTATGAGTGAGAACATGCGGTGTTTGGTTTTCTGTTCTTGTGATAGGTTGCTGAGAATGATGGTTTCCAGCTGCATCCATGTCCCTACAAAGGACACAAACTCATCCTTTTTTATGGCTGCATAGTATTCCATGGTGTATATGTGCCACATTTTCTTAATCCAGTCTGTCACTGATGGACATTTGGGTTGATTCCAAGTCTTTGCTATTGTGAATAGTGCCGCAATAAACATACGTGTGCATGTGTCTTTATAGCAGCATGATTTATAATCTTTTGGATATATACCCAGTAATGGGATGGCTGGATCATATGGTATTTCTAGTTCTAGACCCTTGAGGAATCGCCACGCTGTTTTCCACAATGGTTGAACGAGTTCACAGTCCCACCAACAGTGTAAAAGTGTTCCTATTTCTCCACATCCTCTCCAGCACCTGTTGTTTCCTGACTTTTTAATGATTGCCATTCTAACTGGTGTGAGATGGTATCTTATTGTGGTTTTGATTTGCATTTCTCTGATGGAAAGTGATGATGAGCATTTTTTCATGTGTCTGTTGGCTGTATGAATGTCTTCTTTTGAGAAATGTCTGTTCATATCCTTTGCCCACTTTTTGATGGGGTTGTTTTTTTCTTGTGAATTTCTTTGAGTTCTTTGTAGGTTCTGGATATTAGCCCTTTGTCAGATGAGTAGATTGCAAAAATTCTCTCCCATTCTGTAGGTTGCCTGTTCATTCTGATGGCAGTTTCTTTTGCTGTGCAGAAGCTCTTTAGTTTAATTAGATCCCATTTGTCAGTTTTGGCTTTTGTTGCCGTTGCTTTTGGTGTTTTAGACATGAAGTCCTTGCGATACCTATGTTCTGAATGGTATTACCTAGGTTTTCTTCTAGGGTTCTTATGGTATTAGGTCTAACATTTAAGTCTCTAATCCATCTTGAATTAATTTTCGTATAAGGAGTAAGGAAAGGATCCACTTTCAGCTTTCTACTTATGGCTAGCCAATTTTCCCAGCACCATATATTAAATAGGGAATCATTTCCCCGTTTCTCGTTTTTGTCAGGTTTGTCAAAGATCAGATGGCTGTAGATGTGTGGTATTATTTCTGAGGGCTCTGTTCTGTTCCATTGGTCTATATCTCTGTTTTGGTACCAGTACCATGCTGTTTTGGTTACTGTAGCCTTGTAATATAGTTTGAAGTTAGGTAGCATGATGCCTCCAGCTTTGTTCTTTTGGTTTAGGATTGTCTTGGCAATGCGGGCTCTTTTTTGGTTCCATATGAACTTTAAAGCAGTTTTTTCCAATTCTGTGAAGAAAGTCATTGATAGCTTAATGGGGATGGCATTGAACCTATAAATTACCTTGGGCAGTATGGCCATTTTCACAATATTGATTCTTCCTATCCAAGAGCATGGTATGTTCTTCCATTTGTTTGTGTCCTCTTTTATTTCACTGAGCAGTGGTTTGTAGTTCTCCTTGGAGAGGTCCTTTACATCCCTTGTAAGTTGGATTCCTAGGTATTTTATTCTGTTTGAAGCTATTGTGAATGGGAGTTCATTCATGATTTGGCTCTCTGTTTGTCTGTTACTGGTGTATAAGAATGCTTGTGATTTTTGCACATTGATTTTGTATCCTGAGACTTTGCTGAAGTTGCTTATCAGCTTAAGGAGATTTTGGGCTGAGACGATGGGGTTTTCTAAATATACAGTCATGTCATCTGCAAACAGGGACAATTTGACTTCTTCTTTTCCTAACTGAATTCCCTTGATTTCTTTCTCTTGCCTGATTGCCCTAGCCAGAACTTCCAACACTATGTTGAATAGGAGTGGTGAGAGAGGGCATCCCTGTCTTGTGCCAGTTTTCAAAGGGAATGCTTCCAGTTTTTTCTCATTCAGTATGATATTGGCTGTGGGTTTGTCATAAATAGCTCTTATTATTTTGAGATACATTCCATCAACACAGAATTTATTTAGAGTTTTCATCATGAAGGGCTGTTGAATTTTGTCAAAGGCGTTTTCTGCATCCATTGAGATAATCATGTGGTTTTTGTCTTTGGTTCTGTTTATATGCTGGATTACATTTATTGATTTGTATATGTTGAACCAACCTTGCATCCCAGGGATGAAGCCCACTTGATCATGGTGGATAAGCTTTTTGATGTGCTGCTGGATTCGGTTTGCTAGTATTTTATTGAGGATTTTTACATCGATGTTCATCAGGGATATTGGTCTAAAATTCTCTTTTTTTGTTGTGTCTCTGCCAGGCTTTGGTATCAGGATGATGTTGGCCTCATAAAAGGAGTTAGGGAGGATTCCTTCTTTTTCTATTGATTGGAAGAGTTTCAGAAGGAATGGTACCAGCTCCTCCTTGTACCTCTGGTAGAATTCGAAAAACAATATAATTTTAAGAAATGCCTTTGCAAATGAAACCTTTATCTAAACTATCTGTAGAAGCAATATGCTTGGTTGTGTTTAGGATTATCCTTTTAGATCTAATCGGTCAAGTGTTATTACTATATAAAATGCATGTCTGGAATTAATGAGATGTAGACTGGCAGAAGGTGGCCAAAGCAGTAATGTATTCAGCATGCAACATATTATAGGCTTTTTTTTTTTTTTTTTTTTTTTTTTTTTTTTTTTTTACTGAATGTCTCTTCTTCACTTCCTAAAATGCAATCTAATAACCTTTCACATTTAAGATAAAAGTGTCAGCATTTGAGGAGTGAGCAGAAGAAAATTCTGCTATTTGTCTGTGACCGGATGAATTAGCCTTGCTGAGGATCATTTCTGGGTGCTAACTAGGTTATGGTTCATCTTCATTTGTCATTCTGTGACTATGTTGTGACCTATTCAAAGACATCATGTAAACCTTATTTATTGCTTTGCTATAGATCACTCATGGGCTTAAGAGCTACATCAGGGGTTTTAAAACATGTCTGTGTCAGTATCATATGCCAATGGCCTCATTTAACCCAACCTTAACATTTGCACACCCCATCAATTGAGGGGAAAGATTAAATAATTCTTTTAATACAAAGAGATTACAAGTTTCTGGGACAGCATACCTCATTAATACATCAACTCTTCACCAACTATGTGAAGGAAATGTGAAGGCCAGGGACAGAGGCCACAACTGAAGGACGCTTTTTAAGATCATATACTTTGCCTATAACTTGTTTGAAGATCCGTTACTACAGATATGTGAGGCTCAGACAACAGCGCATCATGATGCATGGCAAAGTCTTCATGCTGCTGACTTTTAGGCAAAAAACCATTCATTTTATTTTTCTATGGAGAATGGTCTCTCAATGACTACTTTTCTGTCCTTTAGTGCTTGAGAAGAGTATGCACTACATGAGTATCAAAGAAAAACAAGAATCTAGGAGCTTTACGTTTTCCAGTCCAAACCACCCAGGACTCTTAACTAGATGGTAAGTTGGGCTAGGGTGTCTTCTATTGTCTTTTTCACTTGTTGTTAAGTGCTGTCCAGTATTTAAACTCAAAAGCATGAAAAGTCTTCTGGTTTCTGAATTGGAAATATTTCCAACACAGCAATAAAGACTAACCTACAGCTACCATTTATTTGTTTATTTCTGAAAAGAGAATTTTCACAATTTCTGAGTAGGTTTTGACATAGAGGTAGTAAGTGTTAGATAAGAGGAACACAGAGAAGAGAAATGGAGGAAGAATAGTGGGGTTTTTTTTCAATGTATAATGTCATTATGAGGAGATTCATGTAGGTAGCTTTTGCAGCTGGCTCAGGGCTAAGTAAAATCTCTCCTGGTAATTAATGAGAAACTGATCCAGACTTGCATGCCTAATTTTATCTATCTATCTATCTATCTATCTATCTATCTATCTATCTATCTATCTATGAAGTTTCATATATAGATATATGAAATTAGGCATGCAAGTCTGGATCAGTTTCTCATTGATTATCTCATGTCTAATTTTCTCATGCCTAATTTCATGTATATATACTCTAGCTTTGACTTTTTGGATATTATTTCTTTCTTCCTCTATTTACTAAGCCCTTTTCCACCACCACTACCTTTACACCATTTTTGGGTTTTGAGAATTAGCTATTCTCTCTCTCTCTCTCTCTCTCTCTCTCTCCCCCCCCCCATATATATAGCTTTGTATTACAGAAAAAAAATCGGTGCCCCTGTCATACTCTTATCCAAAATGAAGGTCTATGAAAACTGAAGCTAGCACACTCCTGTTCTTTTTCCATCTTTCTCTGGTTTTTAAATTCATTTCAGTTCAATTTCTTTTTCCTTATTGTGTTAGCCTATTAATACTATTCTCTGATTCGTATTTCAATGTCATAGCACCATAGTTTTATGCATTTAAGATGGTCCAGGAGCTAGGGGAAAATTTTTGAGAAACTCAGATTTAGGAATGAAACTGCTATGTCTCATAACGAAATCATCCAAATTATTGAGGTATCAACTAAAGAGTAAGGGGAAAAATCAAATGCAACATGAGGTAATCAATCATATGGTCAGAATCTTTGTTAGATTTTATTTTTCCAGGTAATTGAGCCTATGAGGGAAGGAGTGTGCACTGGAAAGTATCATCATCTTGCAGAGCTTCAAACTTCAGTAAGTTAACTAACATACATTTAATGGTCTATTTCTTTGCAGGGAAGAAGAATAGCTAATTCTCAAAACCCAGAAATGGTATAAAGGTATTGGTGGTGGAGAGGGGCTTTATAAATAGAGAAAGAAATAATAGTCCAAACAGTCTAAGCTAGAGAATATGTAGGATACATGGACAGTTCACTTCAATTCAAAAACTTTTATGCTTTCACTGGGAGATCATATGAGGAGATTATTAGCTGAGAAAAACTCAACTCAATTAACTTTTGAATAAAAACATATATATAACTAAAAACTGTATTAGAAATATACATTCAGCCTTCTGTGTCTGTGAGTTACATATTCATGGATTCAATCAATGGGGGATTGAAAATATGCAAGTCAAAAAATGAGAAAAATATCAATACAACAATAAAAAATAACAAATAAAATGATACAGTATAACAACAATTTCTATAACATTTACATTGTATTAGATATAGGAAGTACCCTAGATATAACTTGAAATATACAGAAATATGTGAATAGATTACATCCAAATACTCTTTCATTTTGGGTAAAGGACTTGAATATCACAGATTTTTGTGCCCACAGGGGTCCTGGAACCAATCCCCTGCAGATACCAAGAGACAACTATATACTATATAGCTTTTCTGTGACTATGATAGAATGTGTTATAAGTACATATTGATATATACATAAGTACATATGTTGATGTGTTCATTTTGCAGTTTGAGTCTTTCCATAAATCATCTCAATTGCTTAGATATAATATTTGAAGACTCTGGAATTTTTGTTCAGGTATAAACATTTGATAAAAACTTGGTTCATAACAAAAAATAAACAACATAGCATATAGAGCCAAATAGATGAGTTCCAACTTACTAGAATTGTGTGAGATGTAGTGTGTGAAACCCATTCTACACTGTAGATATTAATGAATGAATTATAGGTTTTACAGATGTTTGGTTTTCTTAGTTGTAAATTTTCTCACATTATTTGCTTCCACATTGCAGATCAGCTGATTAAACAATTGTGTGTGTGTGTGCATTATACATCTGAGTTTCTCCCACTCTTATGTTCAGTCATAGCACAACAAAATGAGAGTTTATTAACATAAGTAAACTAAATGATCACACATTATTTCCTATAATAGCAGTCAATTTATAAGGAAATAAAACTTACAATTTTACTCTTTAAAATATCCATTTTCATCAATCATGTCTCTGGATACACTGGAATAATTTTAATCTTGTAGCCTATCTGAAGCTTCTGCTACATGCTCTGCTAATATCTAAATGTCCCAGTTCTTTGATAAATGAAATGTCATTAGTCATGAAGTACTCTGTTCTGAAAATCAACCCTTAGCTGGAATCTGAACTCTTTTATTTTATTTGGAACTCAGCATAATATCCATATCAAAGCTTTACCTCAGCACCTTCTTCAGTATCATGAACATATATTTTTTAAAATCTTACTATTTTATTCTCCAAGCAAAAAAAGATGTATCCTAGAAAATCATTGTTTCCTTTTAAAAACAGTTTATTGATATATCATTGACATATAAAAGGAAATCATTACCTCTTGTTCTCTTCCATCAAACAAAAACCAGATGAAAAACAATTGGCTGCTACTATTAAAAGCTGAGAGCAAGCTCTGTTTTCTGGAATTCTTAACAATGACAAAAAATCATGATATTACACTAGTTGTGACTTCATAGCCATTACATGAATGATATAATGTAATGGAAGTTGACACTTCTAATTCTTTTTCTCTTGCTTAGATCATTTGTTTATCCCAGTGTTATTGATATAAAGAATAACTCATCTTAATTTTCCTAAACTTGGGCAAACTCCTGCCAACACGTACACAAGCATATGTATCTTCGGCATTCCAATTCACCCCTCGTTCCACTTTCAGTACTTCTCTCATTATTTGCCCCCTTAACTCACACTTACTTTGTTTGTCATCATCGTGATTTCATGGAGCTTACAAACTCTGATGCACTTTCTAGTGGTCTCATATTCACCAATCCTTATTTCCATAATTTCAGGTCAAAATTTTTCCTTCTGCAACCTTGAGCATTGCATCCATTTGTTATTCATTTAATATTTATTATACCTATTACAATCTGAATAATGTTTAACTTCCTGCAGCAAATTCAACGTATTTGGTAAATTTGATCTTTGGGGAATATATAACAGCATAGAAAATAAAACAGGCTAATATGACCTTTTTTTGAATCTCCTATACCATTGATTTTTAGCTTTATTAGAGAGACAACACCTTTTTTAAAATTTTACATCTTGAGATAAAATCCATAGACAATACAGCTTTCCTGTCTCATAAAAAAATTAATATAGTGTTTTAACTTTAATGCAGAAGAGAAATATAAGGAAATAAAGATAGAATAAAACAATTTGTATTTTAATACATAAATGCTCAACATTACTATTCTGGAAAAGACAGTGGAGCAGTCAGATGCTCATATATAAGCAGACTCACTTGGAATTGAACAATTATGAATGCAGACTGATATTGGTGTTTATATTAAATTGGCAGCTCTAATGTACAAGTAAATAGTTCACAAGTATACTAATAAACAGGTAACACTATCATCGATGATATTTCCTACAATAGTGAACAACTCCCAAAAAAGCCCTGAATAACATTATCTAAAATAGTACAACTTTTAATTTATTTGTTTGAAAAGCTCAGTGTGTATTAAAACTGGGCTACTTCTGTTGAAGGTGGCTGTAAGAGTCTAGGGAAAGGGTAGCAACAGAAATTGTATTGATCGGCAATCTCTAAGTCTCTAGAAACAAAAATGTACTTAACATTCTTTCTGAAATTTTGTTGATTCTGATTTATTCTAAAAGGAAGCCTATTCTAGAGCTTTTAAACTGAGTAATATAATATTTCATACTTCCTTTTTGTGTTTTTAGGAGAATCTCTTTATTTTTGACATTACAAACAAAATTTCAGTTATAACATAGTAAACATGCATTCAGTCAATGTATTCACAATCTAAAAAATTAGACCTCTGAATTAAAATCTACATTTTGCCTTAAATATTTCAAAACCCATCATTGTCAACTTTGTAATTTTACTCTTGCTTGATACTGTGGTATTTCTCTTCAGGGTAAACTTGGATCAGTAGCCAGATTCCTAAGTTTTGCTGTTCAACCATTTTTCTTGATCCTTGCTCTCCGATTCCACACACTCTAGACTGCTCAATGGATTTGTAATAAACTTCCAAAATGAAGGGAAATTTCTTGCTCATTGTTTGCCTGAAATCTTGGCTTGTGTTCATCTTATTAAACACAAAATATGCTCCCCAAATGCCAAGTTCAGCTACTAAAACTCCTTTAAAGCTATTTCCCAGTGGTTCATAGTATGGGTGATACTAAAAGATGCATATGCTGGACTACACATGATATCTATTTCCTTTTTGAATACAGAATACAAAATGTAAAAGAAAATATAAGTAATTAATGTATATATTTACCACATTCTAAATAAAATTAATATACATTATAATTTGAAACAGTAATTTAACATTTGCTTTTTGAATGTCTACTGTATTTTGAACTGATCTAGAATCCTCTTAAAGGGAAAAGCCATATAACTATATTTGGAGCCAACAGTGGATCATGCAAGGTCAGAAACTAGTGTTTTCTCAAGAAAACAGTGCAAATTTACTTCTTTTTCGGGACAACATATCAAACACTAGAAAGCATAGATAATAATTTCAATGTTTTAATTATTACAAGTTAGTTCCATTATTCTAAGTACATAATTGTCAACATTTAAAAAATATATTTAAATAACAAGAACTTCATTTCCAAGACAATGTTGTAGGCACACAGAGTTATACAGCTACAGTATTTACAGTAAATGATTTAATAGTGGAATGCATACTGGAGAGTTTCTATTGAACTCCTGTAACCATCCTCTTAATAGATTCAAGGTTGTTATATGCAAGGAAGCTCTTGTAATATAATTTAAACAAAACAAAACACTTTCAAAATTTACTTTTTAAAGAACATTCAGCTTACTAAGTTGCATCAGTTTTTTGTGTTATAAATAGATGCTACTTTCAATTCACATCTGACAAACATTTTCAATACTATTCATAATGAAATTCACACAATCTTTTCTGAACTGAAGATCAGCAGCTTTGCTGAAGTTTGCAGTTGAGCTCCTCAAGAAAAATGTAACTGCAATGAGGACTGCATATTTAATTACATAGTTATAATTAATAAAATTACTGAAGGTTAAAATAATATTTCTTCTGTCATATATGCCAGTGCAGTGTTAGATTCTATTAGAGTACATCTTGAAAATCAATGTCATTGCTTTGCTAATTTAGTTAAATTCTTATTTGCATTAGGCTCACCATGAAGACTGCTCCTCACCTCACAACTTTTCATCAAACTTTTGGCATTCAGAGGAAACACTGATTCACAGGCATTCACTCTTCCATTGTGGTGTCCTTAGGGTATGAATCCCAGCATGTATCTATCTTGGCTCTTATCTAAGATTTAGTTTTACAAATGGCAAAAAAAATTCTCCTTTCCTTAGACATACGGCCTCAAAGCATACACATGGAAATGAAATAGCAAGTCATTCTGAACAAGAACTTGTGTCTGAGGAATTCGGTCACTGAATCTTCAAGATCTAGACCCTGAAAAAGCAAGTCAGATGTTCAAAACCAAGAACTTTCATCTTTTAATCCCACAAGCTGTTTGAGAACTCTAAGAAGGCTATTTTCAATACGATAAGATTAAACTGTTTTTACAAAAACAAAAATGGAAAGAAAAACATTTAATTATATGATTAGGTTAGAATGATACGGAAATAAATTGTTTAGAAATGCAAACCTCCATTTAAATGCAACAACTATTCAGTAAATATGCTGCTTGATAGGCAGCTCTGCTCTGGGTACTGACAGCGTTATTACATATTTTATTTAGGAACAGAAGACCACAAGTGATAATTTTTGTAACTGGGGTTAATTTTTAACTTGGAGTGAGAAGAACTGAACTGCTGCAATAAATACATTCCATATGCTTTAATAAGACATTACTTTAACCTTGCTATAGAGAGGTCAGGGTTAAATGAGCATATATTATTTTAAAGGATGAAGCAGAAACAATGATGGACATGTATCTGTTCTTGAGGTATTTCCATTGTAAAGAGAGAGAGACATAGATACATATTTTCAGCTCAAGGAATTACAGAAGTTCTCAATAGGAAGATAATGTTCCTGTCAGGAGTGTTATAAAAAAATGCATTTTTACTAAAAACAGATTTCATAATATGATATGAAGAATAGATCACAACAATCAGAAGTAAAAGTGGGTGCAAAGGAATGAACCATTGTCCCATTCATAATTGGAAAATATAATCTGATGTAAATATGATTATAGTGGAAATTGAATTATGTAAGAAAGTTGACATTTTGAAAGAACAGTAGGACAGGTGGTTATTATATACTTTTTTGAAGACTGGTAAAGAGTCCAGTCCAAGTAAAAAGAACTTTAAAGGGGCAGAGCAAGATGGCTGAATAGAAGGATCCACTGATTGCCCGCCCCTGTAAGTACACCAATTTAACAACTATCTATATAAAACAATCAAATTTTTATGAATCAAAAATCAAGTAAGCACTTATAGCACCTAGTTTTGACTTCATTACTGAAAAAGGCATTGAAGAGGATAGAAAAGACAGTCTTGAATGGCTGACACCACTCCTCCACTATCTCTTGGCAGTGGACCCATGGCACAGAGAGAGAATCAGTGCTTTGGGGAAAGGGAGAGTGCAGTAATTGTGAGACACTGGATTATAACCAGTGCTCCCCTGTCACAGCAGAAAGCAAAATTGGACTGAACTCAGCTAATGCCCAACCATGGAGACAGAGTATTTAAACCAGCTCTAGCCAGAGGGAAATTGCACATTCTAGTGGTCAGACCTTGAGTTCCAGCAATTCTCACCATCATGGGCTAAAGTGCTCTGGGGAACTAAATAAGCTTGAAAGGCATTCTGAGCCACAAGGATTGCAACTCTTAGGGAAGTCCTAGTGCTGAAATGAGCTCGGATCCAGTGGATTTAGGTATCCCATGACCTACTGAGAGACCAGAGGGTGTGGCTAAAGAAGTGCTTTCATCCCCCTCCCTCAACCCCAGGCTGCACAGCTGAAGATTCCAAAAGAGACTCCTTCCTTCCACTTGAGGGGAGGAGAGTGACAAATAAAGAGGAATTTGCCTTGCATCTTGGATACTAGCTCAGCCGCATTTGGATAGGGTATGAGTCAAAGTCATGAGGACCTCTTTCCAGGTCCTACCTCCTGGTCAATATTTCTAGACATATCCTGTACCAGAAAAGAACCCATTGCTTTGAAGGGAAGAACCTAGTCCTGGCAGGACCCATCACCTCCTGACAAAAGAGCCCTTGGGCCCTGAATAACCAACAGCAATTCTGAGGTAGTACACTGTGGGCCTTAGGTGAAGTTCTGAGACTTGCTGGCTTCTGATGAGACTCAGCATATTACCAGCTGGTGACAGTGGGGCAAAACTCCTTCTACTTGAGAAAAGCAGAGAGAAAAGTAAAGGGGACTTTGTCTTGCACCTTAAGCACCAGCTTAGCCACAGGGTGATAGAGCACCACCAGGAAGGCCCTTGGTATCCTCAATTACAAGCCTTGGCACTTGAATGGCATTTCTGAACCTGCTCTGGGGCAGAGAGGAGCTCACTGCCCCGAAAGGTGAGTCCTAGGCTAGGTAGCATTCACCACAAGCTGAATAAAGGGCAATTGGTGGTAGCCTGGCAGTACTCCCAATGAGCCTATGGTGATGCTGGCAACAGAGTAAGCCTCCTCTGCTTGTGGAAAGTGGGGGCGGGGGTGGGTGAGAGAGAAATGGCAAGGACTGCCTCTTGTGGTTTGAGTGCCAGCTCAGTTACAATACAACAGAATATCAGGCAAACATCTAAGGTTTTTGACTCTAGTCCTTGCTTTCCAGATGGTACCTCTGGATTCACCAGGAGTCTGGGGTAATTTGCCACCATGAAGGGAAAGACACAAGCTTGGCCAGCACTGCCACCTACTAAATGTAGAACCTCAGTACTTTGAGCAAACATAGGTGGTAGCCAGGCAGCGGTTGCAGTGAGCATTTGATGAGACCCAGTGCTCTGCCAGCTTCAGGTCTGACCTGGCACAGACCCAATGATGGTAGCCACAGAAGTGCTTGTGTCACCACAAATCCAGATTCAGATGGCTTAAAACAAAGACTTCATTTATTTGGGAGAAAGTCAGGGAGGAGAACAAGAGTTTCTGCCTGGTAATTCAGATATTTCTTCTGGATCTTGTCGAAGACCATCAAGGCAGTACCTCTATGAATCTGCAAAGCCCAGCATTACTGAGCTTGGGGTGCCCCCTAAAGCTGACTTAGATGACAACACCTAAGTCCTTTTGAATACCTAAAAAGCCTTCCCAAGAAGGATGGGTAAAAACAAGCTCAGACTGAGAAGATTACAATAAATACCTAACTCTTCAATGGTCAGTCACAGACGAACATTCATAAGTACCAAGACTATCCAGGAAAATATGACCTCATCAGATGAAATAAATGAGGCACCAGGGACCAATCCTGGAGAAACAGAGATATGTGATGTTTCAGATAGATAATTTAAAATAGCTATTTTAAGGAAACTAAAAGAAATTCAAGATTACACGGAGAAGGAATTCAGAATTATATCAGAAAAATTTAACAGTCATTGAAATAAGGTTTTAAAATCAAGCAAAAATTCTGGAGTTGAAAAATGCAATCGGCATACTGAAGAATGCATCAAAGTCCTTTAATAGCAGAATTGATCAAGCAAAAGAATGAATTAGCGAGCTTGAAGACAGGCTATAGAGGAATACACAGTTGGAGGACACAAAAGAAATAAGAATAAAAAAAATGAAGTAAGCTGTAGACACCTAAATGATCTAAAAAAAATAGCATAAAATGGGAGAAAAAAAAAGTTATTGGCCCTAAAGAACAGGTAGAGAAAGAGATAGGTGTAGAAAATCCATTCAAAGGGATAATAACAGAGAGCTTCCCAAACCTACAGAAAGATATCAATATCCATGTATAGGGAGGTTATAGAACACTAAGCAGATAACCCCCAAAAAAGTACCTCAAGGCATTTAATAATTAAATTCCCAAAGGTCAAGGATAAGAAAGGATCCTAAAAGCAGCAAGACAAAAGAAACAAATAACATGCAAAGGAGCTCCAATACATCTGGAATCAGATTTTCAGTGGAAATCTTATAGGCCAAAATAGAGTTGCATGACATATTTAAAGTGCTAAAATAAAATACATGAAAAGTTTTACCCTAGAATAGATCCAGTAAAAACATCCTTCAAACATGAAGCAGAAATAAAGACTTCCCCAGACAAAAGAAAAAAAAAAAGAAATCTGAGGGATTTCATCAACACCAGACAAGTCCTACAAGAAATGCTAAAGGGAGTACTTCAATCAGAAAGAAACTATAGGCCAATATCATCAATGAATATTCATGTAAAATTCCTCAATAAAATACTAGCAAACCAAAGTTGGCAATACATTAAAAGGATTATTCATTATGATCAGGTGTGATTTATTCCAGAGATGCAAAGGTTGTTCAACATATGCAAATCAATCAATGTAGTACACCATATTGACAAAATGAAGGACAAAACCGTATGATCTTTTCAATCGATCTTAAAAAAGCATTTGATAAATCAACATTCTTTCATGATAAAAACCTTTAAAAAATTCGGTATAAAAGGAACATACCTCAACATAACATAAGCCATATACAACAGACTCCTAGCTAGTATCATACTGAGAAAAAACAGAAAGCCTTACCTCTAACTTCCGGAACACAAAAAGGATAGCTACTTTCCCCATCATTGCTCGGCATAGTACTGGAAGTCCTAGCTAGAGCAATCAGAAAAGAGAAAGAAAAAAAGGTCATCCAAATTGGGAAGGAATTAGTCAAATTATTCTTGTTTGTAGATTATATGATCTTATATTTGTAAAACCATAAATACTTCACAAAATAAGTATTACAACTGAAAAACAAATTTAGTAAAATTTCAGGATATATAATCAACATACAAAAATCAGTAGCATCTGTATGTGCCAATAGTGAACAAACTGAAAAATATGTCAAGAAAACAATTCCATTTACAATAGTTACAAATAAAATAAAATACTTAGTAATTAACTGATTCAAAAAGTGAAAGATCTCTACAATGAAAACTATAAAACAGTAATGAAAGAAATTAAAAAGGATACCAAAATATGAAATGATATTTCATGTTTATGGATTGGAAAAACTAATACTGTTAAAATGTCCATACTATCCAAAGCAATATATATATTTAATGTGGTCCCTATCAAAAATGACCTTCATGGAAATGAAAAAAAAATTCTAAAATTTTTATGGAACCACAGTTTTAAAAGACTCAGAATAGCCAAGACTATCCTAAGCACAAAGAACAAAACTGGAGGAATCACATTATCTAACTTCAAATTATATTACAGAGTTATAGTGACCAAAACAGCATGGTAGTGGCATAATAACAAAAATTTCAATAGTGGAACAGAATAGAGAAGTCAGAGATAAAGTCATACATTTACAGTGAACTCATTTTTAACAAAGGGGCCAAGAACATACATCAGGGAAAGGACAGTCTCTTCAATAAATGGTGCTGGGGAAACTGGAAATCAATATGTGAAGGAATGAAACTAGACCTCTATTTTCCACCATATACAAAAATCAAATCAAAATGGATTAAAGACTTAAAGCTAAGTTCACAAACTATGAAACTACTAAAGAAAACATTGGGGAAGCTCTCCAGGACATTGGACTGGGCAAATAAGTTTTTGAGTAACACCCCACAAGTACAGGCAACCAACGCAAAAATGGGCAAATGGGATCACAGCAAGTTAAAATGTTTCTGTGCAGAAAAGGAAGTAATTAACAAAGTGAAGAAAAAGCCCACAGAATGGAATAAAATATTGGCAAACTACCCATCTGACAAGAGATTAATAACCAGAATATATAAGCAGCTCAAACAACTCAATAAGAAAAAAAAAAATCTAATAATCTGATTTAAAAATACATAAAAGATCTGAACAGACATTTCTCAAAAGAAGACACACAAATGGGAAACAATTATATAAAAAGGTGGTCAGCATCATTGATCAGAGAAATGCAAATCAAAACTACAATGAGATATCGTCTCATCCCAGTTATGAAATGGCTTATATCCAAAAGACAGGCAATAAATGCTGGAGAGGATGTGGTTGGCAGGCTATTCATTACTGCCTTAATTCAGAACTTGTTACTGGTCCATTCAGGGATTTGACTTCTTCCTGGTTTAGGCTTGGGAGGGTGTGTGTGTCCAGGAATTTATAAATTTCTTCTAGATTTTCTACTTTGTCTGCATAGAGGTGACAGTAGCTGTGTGAAAAATGGATAACAGGAGAAGCTAGAGACAGCTGTGACAGATTGAACTGTAATTAATTGACAATAGAAGAATGAAAATATGGGTCATAGAATGAAAAAGTAACAGAAAAAATCAAGAAAAGCAGTAAGAAAATGGTCAGATATAACTGGCAGTAATTTGTTATAATATATTGCATTACACCAGACTACTTTATCAACATTGGAAACACCTTAACAGTTGAATGGTTTCAGTAGTCAATAGGCTTCTTAGTCCAAAGTGAAAAATTGCCTTGGCTACTTTGTCTGAGTAACCTAAAAATATAAGGTGTATATTAGTAATTAGTTACAGGTTAAAATCTAATTCTAGTTTCATCCATTGTCATTATTTTATTTGACAGACCTATGGATGGTTGTATTAGAGATTAAAATTTTTTAACAGTTAAATTGATTTCAGAAGTAAGAAAATGAAATTGTCAAGCTTGTTTGGACACATTATATGCCTGTTAAGAGATGTGCAGGATGAGGTCAGTTGTAGTAGCTCATGGCTGTAATCTCAGCACATTGAGAGGCTGAAGTAGGAGGATTGTTTGAGGCTAGGAATTAGAGACCATCCTGGACAACATAGCAAGACTGTCTCTACAAAAAAATAAAATTTAAAAAAAGTTAGCTGAGGGTAGTGGTGCACACTTATAGTCCCAGCTACCTGGGAAGCTGAGGTGGGAGCATTACTTGAGTCCAAGAGTTCAAGGTTACAGCGAACTATGATTGTACCACTGCACTCCAGCCTAGATGAGACAGCAAGACTTTGTCTCTAAAAAAAAAAAAAAAAAAAAAAAGAAGAAGAAAAAAGAAAAGGAAGTAAGGTGAAACTGAAAAAGCCTGAGTAAAGGCTTTTAATCAAAATGTTGTGAGATTAAGGGAGACTTTTAATTGCTTTTATTGTATGCATGCTTGTGCATTTTCAGCAATAAAAACGTAAAATTTAGTTTGCATTTATTAATATACACAGACTGCACAGTTTATTAATTTCTAGCTTTTCTAAATTGTTGGGGAGGCTTACACATGTAATCTTGCAAGGGACGTGCTGAAAATTGAAAAGAAATAATCAAGGAATATTATTTAGCACAGTAGGCAAGAACATAGGACACATGCACAAGACTGAAGCATTGTGTCCTAAACAAATTCTCTAAACAAATTCTCAAGTCCCTTTTAAACCTGAAAGTCTATAATTCTTTTCTGTCAGAAGCAATATTTGTCTTTTAATACACTAACCAAGTGTTGATTTTTTTTTTTCATTGTAAGTGGCTTGCATCTAGGGCTGCCTGAATCCAGTTGGAAGGACCTATTTGTTTCAATATTTTATCATAGACTGGGCCTAATCAGGCTCTTAATCTAGTGATAAGTGAGAAACCTTTATTCAATGGACTATAATTGGACTCAGATTAATTTTGGTTAGTATTTTTCCCATAAGACATAGGTAGCACCTTCATAATCTCAATCGATGATGCTTATTGGGCAACTAATTTAAGCACTGTATTGATCTTTATACTAATGTGCCCCAAAAAGGAAAACTTATGTGCATTCAATAATGAATAAGAAAGCAGACTCCTTCTAATGCATTATTTCCTAGTGAACAAGGTGACTCAGGTATTACTGAATAGCAAGTAGAGAAACATAATACAGAGTTTGGGGAACTAAAATGAATTAAAGGCATAACACTGACTTTCTAAGAATTATGTTATTATTATATTTTTAGGGAAAACCAAATGGAATAAAATATTTTTAAAAACTTCTAAATAAATTCATTAACTTTTCTTAGCAAGCCATAGGAAATGATAAAAATATGATTTATTGAGAATATTTTTCCAAGTGAATGTGGATTCCCAGTTTTTTAACTAAAATTTATACATAAAACCTTAAAATTAGCATATTCTCATCTAAAGATGCTTGTGTTGCTTTTGTACAAATGACATGTAAATCATATAGACTGTTCACTATAAACTTGATATTCTATCCCTTTAAATCTGTTCAACCTCTTTTCACTCACACTGTGCCTTAAAAGAATAACATAAATGAAATTATGTCCATTAACTTGAGAACAATAAGATATTATAACAAAAGACCATGAGATAGGTAAATAGAAGGCTGAAGGTTTACTGAGAAGTGAGTTTTGTCTTGATTTGGGTTCGTAATTAAAGACCATTACTTAGTAATCAGCTGTGTGACCATGGAAAATTTCCTGTTCATCTGCAAAATGAACATTTTGAATTAGATAGATGTTTTCAAAGTTCCCTTCTAGTTTTAACATTGCATGAAATATTTTTTTCATAAAATTGTAGAAGACAGATCAAATTCATTGTGTTAAATTTTACACTTCTGCCTTTAACTCACTTTTTGTGCCCAAACGTTGACCACTTCTTATTCCATTTAATAAATATCTGCCATAATTGTACGTTCTTCTCTTTCTCTCATTCCATCACCTTAGATTATGGTTAACTTCTTTCCAGCTGAACTGGCTATCTTTAGTTTGAGCTGCTGTAAATGATAAAAACTGTATTTTTTAAGATCATGTATATAAAATGGAAATCACTTTAGATTTCTGATGTTAGCAAGTTTGTGTCTGAGCCACAATCTATTTATAGGTAGAAATTTGGCTTATTTAATTTCATTCTGATCCAGGATTGTTTTTTAGATCAAATCAGATATTGTCCAATTCAAAGCCTGTCTGTAAGCCTAAGTAGCAGTTATGGCCAATTGTACTTCTAAAGCTGTTGAGGGTAAGGGAGGAATGAGCAGGCAAAGCATAGGAGATTTTTAGGGCTGTGAAACTCCTCTGTTGGAATCTATTAAAATAATGATGGGTATATGTCATTTTACATTATACATTACCCTTACCTCTTAGCAACCACTCATCCTTTTACTATTTCCACAGTTTTGACTTTCCCAGAATGTCATAGTTAGAATTCTGCAGTATCTAGCATCCTCAGATTGGTGTCTAACACTTAGTAATATACATTTACGTTTTCTTCTTGTCTTTTCATGGCTTGATAGCCACTTCTTTTTAACAATAAATAACATTCTATTGTGTGGATATACTGTAATTTATTTACCCATTTGCCTACTGAAGGCTACCTTGCATATTTCCAAGTTTTGTCAATTATGAAAAAAGCTGCTATAAGCATCCATTTGCAGGTTTTCATGTGGACATAGGTTTTCAACAAATCTGGGAAGATACTGAGGGGCATAACTGCCATATGTTTAGTTTTATAAGCAACTGCTAAACTAACTTTCAAAGTGGCTGTTCCATTTTGGATTCTTACCAGCAAGGGATGAGAATTTTTGTTGTTCTTTATCCCTGCCAGCATTAGACATTGTTAGTCTTCCAAATTTTGTCCATTCTAATAGACATGGAAGAGTATCTCATTATTGTTTAAATTTGCATTTCTTAGATGTACATTTTTCACTTTTGATATTGAGTCTCCTTTCTGCATGTTCTGGGACAGTACAAAAAATTCCCAGAACCAATGTGTGAGTGCCAGCATTTGGGACTTTGGGAGGTACAAAGAATTAATAACAAAAACTGCCCTTCAAAAATCATGTACTGCCTTTTATTGTTATCTGGGGGAAAAAACGTCATTTTTTTTTTTTTTTTTTTTGGTCCTTGTTAATGGTTGGGTATTATAGCACACTTCTCTCTCATATAGGAGCCATGTTGACTTTTAAAATTGATACAATTATAATTAAGATCATTAAGAAAACTTCGATCATACAGAAAATGTGTTGGCTTCATAATATTTGATAAAAAGATTTAGCAACAGCTGACATAGCTATAAAGGAGTCTGAAGACGGAATATGTCTTGAAAAAGTACAAACTCATATGCAGCTTTAAGAAAAGCAAGGCTTCTGATCTCCCAGAAGATAAATTCCAGTGAAAGATATTGCACAGTGGAGTTTACCCTCTAGTTGTAATTCTTTCAATGATTCAATGATTATTCATGGGATACATGCTGTGAAAATCACTCTGCTAATTGATGGGAACAGATAATTAAAAAGCTATGGTTCTTGCCTTCAGAAATCTCAGGGTTGAGTAGACCATACAAGCTAAGTGCAGTATAGTATAGTGATTGTTATTTTAGTGATCTCCTGTACATATAAATTGCATATAAAACAAATTTTCAGAAGTCTTTTATTTAATCAGAGATTTTGAGGCCAGATTCCATCTGAAATATTTCTTGCAGTAATTCTGAAAACTGTAGATACATTGAAAATATGGGTAACTATAAATCTGTATTTTCACTAACAGGGAAAATGGACCTAAATTACATATAAAAAAGCTTACAGATTTCAAATCATACATTTAAAACTTTAATTGTGAGCTATATATGTTGCCTAAAAAAACATGCTTACTATGATGCTTTATTGTCTTTACTGAATTTAAAATATTATCCATTCCCACTTGTTCCTCCAGGGATGAACAGTGGAAAGTTTTATTGTTCTGTATGGTGTGATAAACTAAATGTGCTTATTTCTACAGGAAGATAAGCTTCTTTGCATTATAAGCTTTGCAATAAACAAGCACATCTGCTGACAAAAGGCATTTTCTATAAAAATAAAATTGAAGGAGGTGTCTGCTTCAGATTCGTGAATAAAAGAATTATTCTCTGGAAATTAACTGAAATTTATATTGTTAGAAGTGTTTTTTCAAGGTATTCTCTTTACTCTTTCCCATGGTTTAAAAAATACTATTTTTTTGTTATATGGCAATATGCAGTCTAATAAAATCAATAGTAATTAGTTTAATAAATAGTAAACAGAGAAAGTGATACGATGTTGTTAGAAAACAGTAAAGCAATTTTTACAGAATGACTTTATTTTTTAATTATAAACATAATTCATGTACAAAAATATGAAAATTAAAAATAGCTTCAGAAATAATCTTATGATTCAATCATTTAAATATGAAATTTTTTGAGTACAGTTTTTAATAAAATTTAAACCTAAAAATGTTCATGTTATTAAATCAATAAATATTTAGCAGTTTAGCAGCAAATGTGAGATTTTTGAATAAAAAATTATAAACTACTGTTGGCATTGTAATTCTGAAAACCATTTTTGAAAAACCATATGGAAATATTATAAAGTATAAAATATTTATGCCTATTAAATGAGTTATGCTTCCTCTAATAATTTACCATAAAGAAATAAGTTTGTTTTCTTATATTAAATTGTTAGGGAACACATAGCTGGGTCAACGGGTATGAATATTTATACATCATGGTGATTGCAGTTGATAACCATATATTGTATACTTAAAAATAGCTAAGAGAATGGATTTTAAGTATTCACATACAAAAAAAAAAATAAGTTTGTGAGGTAATGTTTATGCTAAATAGTTTGATTTAGTCATTCTTCAATGTATTCGTATACCAAAACTTTATGTTTTCCACCATAAATATACATAAATTTTACTGATCAATTAAAATAAATGAATGAATTTTAAAATAAAGAAAACATAATTCAACCTAAAGAAAAAGTTATTTGAATGGATATTCATTTTAAAATTAAATATAATAACCATAATGTGGAAAATTCAAATGTTAATAAGTATATTATGCTATGGATACTGAGAATCAAAATTATGAAGGTTGTATCAAAACACTAAATTCTAAAAACAAAATATATGGGCTGGGCACAGTGGCTCACACCTGTAATCCTGGTCCTTTGGGATGCTGAGTGGGGAGGATGGCTTTAGCTGAAGAGTTTGAGACCAGCCTGGGCAAAATAATGAGAGACCTTGCCTCTACGAAAATTTAAAAATGTAGCTGGACATGGCAACATGTTATGCCATAGTCCTACCTACTTGGGAGGCTGAAACTGCAGGATGGTTTGAGCCCAGGAATTTGAGGCTGCAGTCAGCTATAATTGCCCTACTGCACTCCAGCTTGTGCATCAGAGTGAGACCCTGTCTCTAAAAATGAAAAATGTCTATTCAGGATATTTGCCCATTTTATAATTTCATTATTTGCTATTGTTTGAGGTCCTTAAATATTTTTGGATATTAACCTCTTATTAGATGTCTGATTTGCAAATATTTTCTCCAGTTCCAATTCTCAACATCACTAACCAAAAGGAAATTTTAAATTGAAACCTCAATAAAATCACCTCACTCCTGTTCAAATGGCTACCACCAAAAAGACAAATGATAAGTGTTGACAGTGATGTGGAGAAAGGGGATATTAGAAGGATATAAGACCTTTGCCAGATGCATACTTTGCAAACATTTTCCTCCATTCTGTAGATTGTCTGTTTACTCTGTTGATAGTTTATTTTGCTGTGAAGAAGTTTAATTAGTTTAATTAGATCTCACTTGTCAATTTTTGCTTTTGTTGCAATTGCATTTAGCATCTTCACCATTAAATCTTTGCCCATGCCTATGTCCTGAATGGTATTGTCTATGTTGTCTTCCAGGGATTTTATAGTTTTGGGTTTTATATTTAAGTCTTTAATTCATGTTGAGTTAATTTTTGTATATGTGTAAGAAATGGGCCCCATTTTAATCTTCAGGATATGTCTAGCTAGCTATCCCAGCACTATTTATTGAATAGGGAATCCTTTCCCCATTGCTTGTTTTTGTCAGGTTTGTCAAAGATTAGATAGTTGTAGGTGAGTGGTCTCATTTCTGGATCCTCTATTCTGTTCCATTGGTCTATGTGTTTGTTTTTGTACCAGTACCATGCTGGTTTGGTTACTGTATCCCTGTAGTATAGTTTTAAGTCAGGTAATATGGCTATTTGGGCTCTGACTAAACTAAGTATTGAAAGAACATACCCCAAAATAGTATGAGTCATCTACGATAAACCCACAGACAACATTATACTGAAAGGGCAAAAGATGGAAGCATTCCCCTTGATAACTGGCACAAGACAAAAATGCCCTCTCTCACCACTCCTGTTCAACATAGTATTGGAAGTTCTGGCCAGGGCAATCAGGCAACAGAAAGAAATAAAGGTCATTTACATAGGAAAAGAGGAAGTCAGATTGTCTCTGTTTGCAGATGACATGATTGTATATTTTGAAAACCTCATCGTCTCAGCCCAAAAGCTTCTTATGCTGATAAACAAATTCAGCAAAGTATCAGAATACAAAATCAATGTGCAAAAATTGCTAGCAATCCTGTATGCCAACAACAGTCAAGCTGAGAGTCAAATCATAAATGAACTCCTATTCACAACTGCCACAAAAAGAATAAAATACCTAGGAATACAGCTAACAAAGGAAGTGAAGGACCACTACAAAGAGAACTACAAACTACTGCTCAAAGAAATCAGAGATCAGGCAAACAAATGGAAAAACATTCCATACACATGGATAGGAAGAATCAATATAATTAAAATGGCCACACTGCCCAAAGCAATATATAGATTCAATGGTGTTCCCATTAAACAACCATTGACATTTTTCACAGAACTAGAAAAAACTATTTTAAATTTCATATGGAACCAAAAATGAGCCCAAATAACCAAGGCAATACTAAGCAAAAATAATAAAACTGGAGGCATAATGTTACCCAACTTCAAAGTATGCTACAGGGCTACAGTAACCCAAACAGCATTGCACTGGTAAAAGAACAGACACATGGACAAATGGAACAGCATTGAAAACCTAGAAATAAGACTGTACACCTACAACTATCTGATCTTTGACAACCCTGACAAAAACAAACAATGGGTAAATGATCCTCTAATAGGTGGTGCTGAGATAACTGGCAAGCCATATGCAGAAAATTGAAAGTGGAACCCTTCCTTACACCATATACAAAAATCAACTCAACATGGATTAAAGACTTAAATGTAAAACCCAAAATTATAAAAAACCCTAGAAGAAAACCTGGGCAATATTATTCAGGACATAGGCACTGGCAAAGATTTCATGACGAAGATTCCAAAAACAAATGAAACAAAAGCAGAACTTGACGAATGGAATCTAATTGAACTAAAGAGCTTCTGCACAGCAAAAGAAACTATCATCATGGTTAAGATGGCAGATAGGAGGCAGGACTAGCTTGCAGCTCCTGCTCAAACAGACACAGCAGTGTTTGGAGACTAATATCATGAATTTTTGCTCCAAGAACTACCACAGGAACATATCAGGAAAGTCAAAAGAATCCATAGCCCCTTTGAAGGAACTGGATTATCCCAGCAGGCTCCCTGAGATGCCAAAACACTGTGGGTTCTCAGCCCTGGTCATCGCTGCCTGGAAATACACTTGTTGCTGTTGCTGGAGGAGGGTGAGCGGTGGGGACGTGGAATGGTGGGAGTGAGACCAGTCTTTAGGACTGCTGGCTGTGTGGGAGTGGGGTGAGGCCTGTGACTGACAGCTTTCCCCCACTTTCCTGGCAACTTGTGTGACGCAGCAGAGGCAAGCTAATTCCCCTGGGAATATAACTCCACTGGACTGGAAACCACAGCCACGGCAAGCCCCACCCAAGGAGAGGCTGAGCTCAGACACACCTATTTTTGCCGCCACAAGGTTGTCTTTATCAGTCCTGGAAGCCAAGACAGAGGTCACAATCCCTTGGGAGCTCTATGGCCCTTCCCACTGTCTGAGAAATCTAAATACTTAACCAAGTGTCCCTAGGGCAAGTACGCATCCTCCATATAAGACCATAGCTGATGCATTCTTGAAAGCACCACCTCCTGGCTGGAGGCCAACCAATACAAAACCAGCACACTAAACAAAAATACAACCAAGGACCCTCACAGAGCCCACTTCACTCCCCTGCTACCTCAACTGGAGCAGGTGCTGGTAGCCACAGCTGCAAGACCTGAAGACAGATCACATCACAGGACTCTTTGCAGACACTCCCCAGCACCAGCCTGAAGCCCGGTAGCTCCGCTGGGTGGCTAGACCCAGAAGAGAAAAAACAATCACTACAGTTCAGCTCTCAGAAAGCCCAGTTCCTAGAGGGAAGGGAGAAAACACCATATTAAGGAATCACTCTGTGGGACCAAAGATGAACAGCAGCCCTTGAATCCCAGATCTTCCCTCTGATAGAGTCTACCCAAATGAGAAGCAACCAGAAACACAATTCTGGTAATATGACTAAACAAGATTCTTTAACACCCCCAAAAGATCATAACAGCTTACCAGCAATGGAGGCAAACCAAGAAGAAATTTCTGAATTGGCAGAAAAAGAAGTCATATGGTCAATTATTAAGCTAATCAAGGAGGCACAAGAGAAAGATAAAGTCCTACTTAAAGAAATAAAAAACATGATGTAGAATATGAAAGGAAAATTCTTCAGTGAAATAGCCTAAATACAAACAGTCACAATTTCCATATATCAAGGACACACTTGGGGAAATTCAAAATCCCCTGGAAAGTCTCAGGAATAGAATCGAACAAGCAGAAGAACTTCAGAGCCCAAAGACAAGGATTTTGAATTAACCCAATACATCAAAGGCAAAGAAAAAGAGAATTAAAAAAATGAACAAAGCTTCTAAGAACTTTGGGACTGTGTTAAACCTCCAAACCTAAGAAAAATTGTTCCCAAAGAAGAAGAAAAATATAAAGTTTAGAAACCATACTTGAGGGAATAATCAAATAAAACTTCCCTGGCCTTGCTAGAGATCTAGACATCCACACACATGAGGTTCAAATGACACCCGGAAAATTAATCAAAAAAAGATCATCACCTAGGCACACAGTTATCAGGTTATCTAAAGTCAAGACAAAGGAAAGAATCTTAAAGAGCTGTGAGGCAAAAGCACCAGATAACCTACAAACCAAAACCAATCATATTAACAGCAGATTTCTCTGCAGAAACCCTACAAGCTAGAAGGGATTGGGGGCCTATTTTTAGCTTCCTTAAACGAAAGAATTATCAGCTAAGAATTTTGTACCCAGTGAAATTAAGCTTCATATATGAAGTAAAAATAGTCTTTTACAAACAAAAAAATGCTGAGAGAGTTTGTCACTACCAAGACTACACTTAAAAGATATAGAATGGCAGAATGAATAATAATTCATCAGTCAAGTTTCAGCTGTTTTCAGGAGACTCACTTAACACATAAAGACTCACAGAAACCTACGGTAAAGGTGTGGAAAAAATATTCCTTGCAAATGGACACCAAAAGTGAGCAGGAGTAGTTATTCTTATTTCAGACAAAACAAACTTTAAAGCAACAATAGTTGAAAAAGACAAAGAAGGGCATTATATAAAGATAAAAGGACTAGTCCAACAGGAAACTACCACAAGCCTAGATATATATGTATCTAACATTGGAGTTCCCAAATTTATAAAACAGTTAGTACTAGACTTACGAAATATGATAGACAGCAACACAATAATAGTGGGGAACTTGAATACTACACTGACAGCACTAGACAGGTCATCAAGACAGAAAGTCAACGAAGAAACAATGAACTTAAACTATACCCTGCAACAAATGGACTTAACAGAAATTTACAGAACATTCTACCCAACAAGTACAGAATATACATGAGCACATGGAACGTTCTCTGAAGTAGACCATATGATAGGTCACACAACAAATCTCAGTCAATCTAAGAAAATCCAAAGTATAGCAAGTAGTCTCTCAGACCAGAGTGGAATAAAATTGAAAATCAACTGCAAAAGAAACCCTCAAAATCATGCAAACACATAGAAATTAAATAATCTGCTTCTGAATGATTGTTGAGTTAACAATAAAATCAAGATGAAAATTAAAAAGTTATTTGAACTGAACAGTAATAGTAGCACAACATATCAAAACCTCTGAAATACAGCAAAAGCAGTGCTGATGGGAAAGTTGATAGCATTAAATGCTTACATTAAAAAGTCTGAGGCTGGAAGCAGCAGCTCATGCCTGTAATCCTAGCACTTTGGGAAGTAGAGGAGGGTGGATCACCTAAGGCCAGGAGTTAGAGAGCAGCCTGGCCAACATGGCAAAACCATGTCTCTACTAAAAGTACAAAAAATTAGCTGGGCATGGTGGTAGGCACTGGTTATCCCAGCTACTTGGGAGCCTGAGGCAGGAGAATTGTTTGAACCTGGGAGACAGAGGCTACAGTGAACCAAGATCGCATCATTGCAGCCCAGTCTGGGAACAAAAGTGAAATTCCATCTAAAAAAAACCAAAAACCAAAAAACAAAAAAACAAAAAACTAACTAACAAACAAAAAAGTCTGAAAGAGCACAAATAGACAATCTAAGGACACACTTCACAGAATTGTAGAAACAAGGACAACCCAAACCCAGTAGAAGAAAATAAATAATGAAGATCAGAGCAGAACTAAATGAAATCGAAACTAACAAACAAAAAATACAAAAGATAAATAAAACAAAAATTTGGTTATATGAAAAGATAAATAAAAATGAGAGACCATTAGAGAGACTAACCAAGAAAAGAAGAAAGAAGATACAAATAAGCTCAGTTAGAAATGAAATGGGAGATATTACAACCAATACCACAGAAATACAAACAATTATCCAAGGCTACTATGAACACCTTTACATACATAGATGAGGAAACCTAGAGGAGATGGATAAATTCATGAAAATATACAACCCTCCTAGACTAAACCAGGAAAAGATAGAATCTCCCAACAGACCAATAACAAGCAGTGAGATTGAAATAGTAATTTAAAAACTGCCAAGAAATTAAGTCCAGGAGCAGACAGATTCACGACTGTATTCTATCAGACATTCGAAGAAGAATTGGTACCAATCCTATTGACACTATTCTACAAGATACAGGAAGATGGAATCCTCCTGAAATCATTCCACGAAGCCAGTATCACCCTAATGCCACAACCAAGAAAGGACATAACAAAAAAAGAAAGAAAAAAAAAATACAGACCAATATCCCTGATGAACATAGATACAAAAATCCTCAACAAAATACTAACAGCTTATCAAACTTAACAGCATATCAAAAAGAAAATCCATCATGATCAAGTGGGTTTCATGTCAGGGATGCAGGGATGGTATGATATGTATCTACAAATCAGTAAATAAAATTCACCACATAAACAGAACTAGAAACAAAAATCACAAGATCATCTCAATACATGAAGAAAAAGCATTTTACAAAATCTGGCGTTCCTTTATCATAAAAACTCTGAGCAAAATCAACATAAAAAAGATATACTTAAAGTAATAAAAGCCATCTAGGATAAACCCACACTCAATATTGTACTGAATGGGGAAAAGCTGAAAGCATTTCCCCTGAGAACTAGAACAAGACAAGGATGCCCACTTTCACCACTTCTATTCAACATAGTACTGGAAGTCCTAGCCAGAGCAATCGGACAAGAGAAAGAAATAAAGGGCATCCAAACTGGTAAATAATTCAAACTGTCACTGCTGATGAGATGATTGTATACTTAGAAATCCCTAAAACCTCATCCAGAAAGCTCCTAGAACTGGCAAATGAATTCAGTAAAGTTTCAGGATACAAAACTAGTGTGCACAAGTCAGTAGCTCCACCATATACCAACAGCAACCAAAATGAGAATCAAATCAATAATTTAACCCCTTTCACAATAGATGCAAAAAATGAATAAATAAAATACTTAGGAACATACCTAACCAAGGACATGAAAGACCTCAACAAGAAAAGCTACAAAACACTGCTGAAAGGAATCAGAGATGACACACAAAATTGAAACACATTCCGTACTCACGGATGGGTAGAATCAATATTGTGAAAATGACCATATTGCCAAAAACAATCTATAAATTCAATGCAATTCCCATCAAAATACTACTATTCTTTTTCATATAATTAGAAAAAGAAATTCTAAAATTCATATGGAACCAAGAAGGACCCTGCATAGACTAAGCAAAAATAATAAATAATAAATCTGGAGGCATCACATTACCTGACTTCAAACTATAACAGAAGGCCATAGTCCCCAATACAGCATGGTACTGGTATAAAAAATAGGTGCATAAACCAGTGGAACACAACAGATAACCCAGAAATAAAGCCAAATACCTGCAGCCAACTGATTTTTTGACACAGCAAACAAAAACATAAAGTAAGGAAAGGACACCCTATTCAACAAATGATGCTGGGATAATCGGCAAGCCACTTGTAGAAGAATAAATTGGATCCTCATCTTTCACATTATACATATGTCAACTCAAGATGGGTCTGAGATTAAAATCTAAGACCTGAAGTCATACAAATTCTAGAAGATAACGTTGGAAAAACCCTTCTAGACATTGGCTTAGGCAAAGACTTCATGACCAAGAGCCCAAAAGCAAATGCAACAAAGACGAAGATAAATAGGTGAGACTCAATTAAACTAAAAACCTCTTGCACAGAAAAAGAAATAATGAGCAGAGTTAACAGACAACCCACAGAGTGGAAGAAAACCTTCACAATCTATACATCCAACATAGGAATAATATCCAGAATCTACAAAGAACTCATGCAAATCATCAAGAAAAAAACAAATAATCTCATCAAAATCGGGCTAAGGACATGAACAGATAATTCTCAAAAGAAAAAATATATATGGCCAACAAAGATTTGGAAAAATATTCAACATCACTTATTATCAGGGAAATGCAAATCAAAACCACAATGGGATATCACCTTATTCCTGCAAGAATGGCCATAATCAAAAAATAAAAAATATAATACATATTGGTGGGGATATGTTGACAAGGAAACACTTTTACACTATTGATGGGAATGCAAACTAGTACAACCACTATGGAAAGCAGTATGGGAAGTCCCTAAAGAACTAAAAGTAGATCTACTGTTTGATCCAGCAGTCCCACTACTAGGTATCTACCCAGAAGAAAAAAAGTCATTATACGAGACACTTGCACAAACATGTTTATAGCAACACAATTTGGAATTGCAGAAGTATGAAACTAGCCCAAACGCTCATCAATCAATGAGTGGATAAAGAAAAAATACACACACAAACACACACACACACACATACACACACAGACACACACACACCCTGTAGAATACTACTCACCATAAAAAGAAATGAAATAATGGCATTCACTGAAACCTGAGTGGAACTGAAGACTATTATTCTAAGTGAAGTAACTCAGGAATGAAAAACCAAACATCATATGTTCTCACTTATATGTGGAAGTTGAGCTGTGAGGATGCCAAGGCATAAGAATGATGCATTGGACTTTGGGGACTCGAGGAAAAGGGTGCGGGTTGACAAGGGGTAAAACACTACACATTGGGTAAAGTGTACATTGCTCAGGTGATGGGGGCAACAACATCTCAGAAATCACCACTAAAGAACTTATTCATGTAACCCTCCCGGCGCAGTGGCTCCTGCCTCTAAACCCAGCACTTTGGGAGGCTGAGGTGTGTGGATCACTTGAGGTCAGGAGTTCAAGACCAGCCTGGCCAACATGATGAAACCCTGTCTTTACTAAAAATACAAAAAAATTTGTTGGGCATGGTGGCTTCTGCCTGCAGTCCCACCTACTCGGGAGGCTGTAGCAGGAGAATCACTTGAATCCGGGACATGGAGGTTGCAGTGAGCCAAGATCATACCACTGCAGTCCAGCCTGGGTTATGGAATGAGACTCTATCTCAAGGAAAAAACAAACAAACAAACAAAAACAACTTTTTCATGCAACCAAACACCAGCTGTTTTCCAAAAACAAATTGAAATAAAAAATTAATTTAAAAAAATAAAAAGGAAACCATCAACATCAATAGAGTAAACAGACAACCTACAGAATGGGAGAAAATTTTTGCAAAGTATGCATCTGGATAAAAGTCTAATATCCAGCATCTATAAGGACCTTAAAAAATTTACAAGAAAAAACAAACAACCTCATTAAAAAGTGTGCAAAAGACATGAGAAGATACTTATCAAAAGAATACATACATGCAGCCAACAATCATTTTAAAAAGCTCAACACCACCGATTATTAGAGAAATGCAAATCAAAACCACAGTGATACAGCATCTCACAACAGTCAGCATGATTATTATTAAAAAGTCAAAAATAACTGATGCTAGCAAGGTTATGGAAAAGAAATACTTTTAATCTCTTGGTAGGATAGTGAATTAGTTCAACTATTATGGAAGACAGTGCAGTGATTCCTCAAAGACCTAGAGACGCAAATACCATTTGACCCAGCAATTCCTTACTTGATATATATCCAAAAGAATATAAATCATTCTAGTTTAAAGACACATGCATGCATATGTTCACTGCAGCACTATACACAATAGCAAAAACATGGAATCAACATAAATGTCCATCAGTGATAGATTGGATAAAGAAAATCTGGTACATGTACATGATGTAATGTTATGCAGCCATAAAAAAGAATGAGATCATGTCCCTTGAGGGATGCGGATGGAGCTGGAGACCATCATCCTTAGCAAACTAACACAGGAACAGAAAACCAAATACCACATGTTCTCACTTATAAGTGGGAACTAAATGATGAGAACTGATGGACACATAGAGGGGAACAACGAACGCATACTGGGACGTACCGCAGGGTGGAGGGTTGAGGGAGGGAGAGGATCAGGAAAAATAACTAGTGGGTACTAGGCTTAATTCCTGAATAATGAAATAATCTGTACAACAAACCCCCATGACACATGTTTACCTATGTAACAGACCTGCACATCCTGCATATGTACCTCAGAACTTAAAATAAAAGTAAAAGAAAAGACAGGGTGGCATTAACATAATAGATCAATGAAAAAAAGTTGAATCCAGAAATAGAGCTGTATATGTATGTAGTCAATTGATTTTCACCAAGGGTGTCAAGACAATTCAGTAGAATAATAAATAATCTTTTAAACAAATAGTGGTGGAACAACTGGATATCCATATACAAATGAATAAATTTGGACTCCTCTGCACTACACACAAAAACAAACTTTAAATGAAACACATAAACTATAGTTACCAATATACAATACTCTTAAGAAATGCTAAGAGAGTGGATGTAAAATGTTCTCACCACAAAAAAATAGAGCCATGTGAGGTAATGCATATATGAATTAGCTAGATTTAGTCATTCCACAATGTATATATACTTCAAAACAATATGTAGTCTACAGTGAAGAAATACAATTTTATCTTTTAATTTAAGAAAATAAATAATAAAATAAAATATAACAAAAAAAGGATACAAATTTAATACTCTCGGAAGAAAATAAAGGACTAAATCTTTGAGATTCTGGGTTAAGCAAAGCCCTCCCAGCTATGAAAGCAAATTTTGAAATGACAAAAAAAAAAGATAGATTAAAATTAATATAAAACAAACAAACAAAAAAACCTTTGTGTTTTAAAGGATGCCATCAAGATATATAAAATCATTGCATAGATTGAGATAAAATATTTATAAATAATCTGTCTGATAAGAACTTGTATCTAGAATATATAAAGAACTGTTACAACTTAGTAATAAAAGGACACATTCCCCAACTAAAACGTGGACAAAGGATCTTAATAGATCCTTTTCCTAAGAATTACAAATGATCAATAAGAACATCAAAATATGCTAGAAATCATTAGTTAGTGGTGAAAAACAAATAGAAATAAGAATGAGACATCACTGCATACTCACTATGATGACTATAATACAAGAGAAAGATGATATCAAGTGTTTGTAAAGATGTGGAGAAATGGAACAATTCCTACATATACTGCTGGCATGGGTGTGAAATAGTGAAGATATTTTGAAAAATAGTCTGGGAGTTCCTTCAAAGGCCTAAACCTGGAGCAGTTCAATTTCTAGATGAATACGCAAGAGAAATAAAAACTTATAACCACATTGTAGATGTGTATATCAAAATATCACATTGTTCCCCATAAATGTAAACAGTTATAAATTGTCAATTTAAAATAATATTAATAAAAAATAAAATGAATAAAACTCAACTCCAAGGAGACTATCAATGACAAAAAAAAATATCTACACCAAAACTTGTATATGAATGTTCATGTTAGAATTATTCATAATAGTTTATAGTAAAAATAACCAATTGTCGCTATATTAACCCATTATTTTATCTCTGTAAGGAAACACTTGAGGCTGGGTAATTTTTTAAAGAAAAGAGGCTTACTTGGCTCATGTTTCTGCAAGCAGCGTAAGCACGGCACCAGCATCTACTCGGCTTCTAGTGAGGCCTCAGGGAACGTTGACTCGTGGCAAAAGGCGAAGTGGGACTAGGCATATTACACAGAGAGAGAAGGAGCAAGAGAGATATGCAGAGTAGCCAGGCTCCTTTAAACAACCAGCCCTCTGGTGAACTCAGAGCAATAATTCACTCAGTGCCATGAGGAGGGCACCAAGCCATCCATTCATGGGGGAACCATCTCCATGACTCAAACATTTCCCACCAGTCCTCACCTTCAACACTGAGGATTACCTCCCTCCCTCCCTCCCTCCCTCCCTCCCTTCTTCCCTTCCCTTCCCTTCCCCTCCTTTCCCCTCCTTTCCCCTCCTTTCCCCTCCCCTCCCCTCCCTTCCCTTCCTTTCCCTTTCCTTTTCCTATTTTATTTTATTTTATTTTATTTTATTTTATTTTGACGGAGTCTCACTCTGTTGCCCAGGCTGCAGTACAGTGGCATGATCTCAGCTCACTGCAGCCTCCACTTCCTAGGTTCAAGCAGCTCTCCTGCCTCAGCCTCCCAAGTAACTGAGATTACAGGTGCCTGTCACCACGCCTGGCTAATTTTTGTATTTTCAGTAGAGATGGTGTCTTATCATGTGGTCAGGCTGGTCTCAAATTCCCGACCTCGTGATCCCCCCACCTCGGCGTCTCAAAGTGCTGGGATTAGAGCCATGAGCCACTGTGCCCAGCTGGGGATTACATTTCAACACGAGATTTCGAGGGGGAAAGCATTCAAACCAGATGAGTCTCCAAACTGACCCAGTGGGTAAATAAAATCTGTTATATACAATGGGACAGTATTCACTCATAAAATGGAATGTAGTCTAGATACATGCTATTATGCAGATAAACCTTGAAAACACTGTGCTGAAGAATATGGAAGTAGGCTTTATAGTTATTCCTGTTGCAGACAAACCCAGTGCTCTGACAGTCTAATCAGCTTCCTCAAAATACACAATTAGCAAGGAGCAGAGCTGTCTTCTGATTCATATCCCTTGCACTTTCCTACACGTCTCATTGTGAAACCACACCTTCCTTTTAAAAATTTTAAGAAAAATTCACTGAGTGTCCTGATTTTCGAATGTCGTACCTAAAGCTGGTGAAGATAATAAGACAGTATATTAAATGGGTGAGTTGTAGAACACTGGTAAAAGTTTGCTCTAGGTGTAATAGTATAGAAAGAAATAGAATACAAACATATTCCTATGATGCCACAAGATACAGACTTTAGAGCATTGATTACACTTGAGGACTGATACAGAATCTCTAATAGCCTAATGGTGTAAAAGGCAGCAAGCCTACATTTCTAAGTATCTTTAATATGTATAGATGCCAACATTGCAAGGGCTATAAGAATCACCAAAATTGTGGCCTACCTCCATGGGGAAACAGAGTCAGTGAGTAGTTATGTCCACTCTCTTATGTGTTTTATATATCCTTGATACTAACTTATTCATCATTTTGGTAATAAACCAAGATGCAGCAGCTTTGAAATTAGGCCAAGTTCTCATATTTACTAATCTGAAAATTAGTAAATTTGATCACTTGGAGTTGTTTAGTCAGTTTTATTTTAACTCAGAAATCACTCGTGTTTACAATTCTGACTGCAGAGCACCTTTCAGACCAAGTAACTATTCAGGTGAGATTGATTATGAATTAGAACCCTACTATTTGTATATCTGGTGTAGTGAATGATGGGAGCAAAGGATAAGTGGAACACATCTTTATCCACTGTGTTCAGAAAGCAGGAAAACTGTCAAAAATAAATTGAAAAAAAATTTCTTCCAATTTTGCTTTGAGGAAATTGGACAATGAATATTTATTGACAATAAAAATTGAGCTGTTTGCCCAGATCCAAGATAAATATTGGTTCTTCAATCTAAAGTAAAAAGTATTAATAGTGTTTTAACCTTTCTGAATGAAAACACCAGCAAAAAAAAAAAAAAAAAAAAAAAAAAACTGTTTGTCTGGATTCTGGAAGCAGCAGTATAATCAGTGCTTGATGTGATCTCCTTTTTGTCTAAGTGGCATAAATTAAACATTGTCCATTTGTGCCTCTTACAGAGGTTTAGAATGTTCCTGTCCTGAATACTGATTTCTAACAAGTTGGAAATGTAGACCTGACAATGCCGCCGAACGCTCACAGTTTGAAACTGTGCTCAGACATATATTCTGATAATAATCTTAATTGAATTCATACAAAGGAGAAAAGAATAGATACAAATTCATCACTCTTATTTTCATGGCTCAAAAATAATTTAAAATTTCCCAAATTGGCTCCCACTATTGGAAAATACAAGTATGTGTAAGAAAAATTGAGATTTTTGTGTTAAGCAATAATTTATCTGCTTACTATTGCTAAAAAGTCACAGCTGTGTAAAATCTTAATAAATATCTCCACTATTTTTTCCCTCCAAAGGAGGCTAGTGATGCTGAGTGCTTGCCATGAACATTCAAGAACATGAACATTTTACTGTACTTGGATCCAAGTGGCAGATCTGGAAATAAGGTAAGTAATCAAAGAGGCAGGGGAGATGTTTATATTTCCACATTGCTGTTACTGCATTTTCACCATCTTCCTAACCTTCATGCTAGTCTCCATTCATGACACTTAATCACATCCTTTTGACAGATGGTTTGCTTTTGTTGTTGCTATTATTATTTATAATGATCATTCAAAAGTACTAGAAAGGAATTCATTGTTTGTGTCAGTTATAAACAGGCACTCATTCATTCAATAGTTGATTAGTCTCACTATGTATCAGGCAAAGTGCTGGGTAAATGAATACTTTATTGAGGAAAATAGACCCTTTCTTGACTGCATTCGTTCATTAATCATATCAATTATGATTTGTTTCATTTTTTGATAAAACAGTTTGATTTTTAAGAGCTATGGGAAAAAAGGAAAAGCGATTCATTCATTCCATGCATCCATCTGCAGAGGCAATAAAGAGCACTATTCTCAACTTTCCTCTGCCAGTTAACAGGTAATGTAAACCTTGGGTAAATTATAAAACCACTCTTGGTCTCACTTTTCTCATTGTAAAACTGGCATAAAAATAGTAGTAATTTCGGCCCCCTTGAATTGTAGTGACACACACACACACAGGGAAAAAACCAAAATAATAGTAGTGATATCTAGGTTTTTGTGTAAGGATTGAATGAGTCAATGCATGCAAAGTGCCTAGATTTGTGTCTGGCATATAGTAAGTACTAATATTATTCACGTATTAAAATATTCGTTATATATCTGTTATATGTCTTCATATTCTAGGTAAAAAGGCTAATAGTAATTATCCTAACCTATTAATTAATTACATGAATTAATTAGCTAATTAGACAGTTTGCCTAGTTCTTCACATACATTAGTTTACTTCATCCATAACAGAGTGGGAGGCATTGTTATTTTCATTTAGAAGTGAACTGAGACATGGGAAAACTCATCAGCTAGGAAATATTCAAACCAGGGTTGTGTGAGTTTTAAATCCAAATTAAGATAATGATATGCCCCCCACTGAATCTTAGTCAAGGGTTAGTAAGATAAAATCCTAGAAGCGTCAGTCTTCTGCAGGGTAAAATAGAAAAGTAAATAATTGTGCAATATGATAACTATAGTAAGAGTATATTCACAAGGTGTTTTGGGAGCACAGAACACATAGGGGTTAAACTGTTTTTCGCTGGGGCTCGGATGGCCCCTGGGTTCGGGGTTTATGTTTCAGCAGAGTACACAAAATTATGTTAAATACAACATTAGACTTAATAGTTTTTCAGCCCATAGATAAAAAAATAAATAACCCAGTATCTGTGTCATTAAGTAGTCAGAGATGATAGTTTTGATAACACAAGTAGCAAGATAAAATATTCTAATTTGAAGTAGTTGAATAAATGCTGCCTGAGTGGTCATTTTTCTAAGTGGTACAGTGTCATATTATGTTATTTCACCCAGTTCACTCCAGCGTTTCCATCACGCACATCTCTTTTGGCCAGCATGGCTCACACATTACTGTTATCTCATGCTTGTATCATTTCATAAATTTTCAAATTATCCTGGTTGCCGCTATGAACCCCTTTCATTCAGCACAGCCAGGGTGACATTCCTAAAATGTAAACCTGTTCACATTAGCTTATAACTTAAAAATATAACAAAAAGATCCCCCCATCCCACCCACTTGTCTACAGAATAAAGTCTCATCACTCTGGTGAGATCACCTGTCCCTTTCCTGTCTGTTCAAATTTACCTGCTTTTATGACACACATACACCTTATATTCCACCCATAGCAAATTTAGTTTCTAAAATGTTTAACTTGTCATCCTCCAGGTCAGTGCAGGGCATACAGCAACCGATAAATATTGTTGACTGAAGGGATAGAAAGAAGGGCTGGCATGTCGGCTCATGCCTATAATTCCAGCACTTTGGAGGCCAAGGTAGGTGGATCATGAGGTCAAGAGTTCGAGGCCAGCCTGGCCAAGATGGTGAAACCCTGTCTCTACTAAAAATACAACAATTAGCAGGGCACGGTGGCAGGTACCTGTAATCCCAGCTACTTGGGAGGCTGAGGCAGGAGAATTGCTTGAACCCCAGAGGCGGAGGTTGCAGTGAGCCAAGATAGAGCCACTGCACTCCAGCCTGGGTGACAGAGTGAGACTCCATCTCCAAAAAAGAAAGGAGTGATCCCCTGTGGTGAGTCATCATTAATTCATTTTACAACCATCAGAGCCCCATCTACCTCAACGAAGCAGAAACGGAGGCACATTTTAATCAATACTATGCCCTGAAACAAACTGCTAGAAAGAGCAAATATTTACCTTTCGAAGGTAGAACATAATTTTTCCTTACCAAAAATGACTTCTCTCAAAGATAAAATACTCTCTGTGCAAATTAGGTTACTTTGGGGCTTACTCACTTGTTGCCTTTTGTTGCAAGTGATCACGGAAAAAGTTGCTTGCAGCGGACAAAGCAAATCCTTGATATTGAAAGACCTTTCATAGCACACACTCACGAACTGACCCTTGAGTTTTTATGATAGGGAAGTGTTTCTGAAGCTGCCACATCAAACGGTACAACTTCCTATAGATATTAGGTAGCTTGGCTCTTCTACAACACTGTTACTCTCTGTTTCTTGGACTTGTTTGTATTCTGTTCTAAGATGTGGTATAGCATGGTGGTTAAGCATGGTATCTAAACTAGTTAGCTGGGTTGTAATGCTGCCCTGTCATGTGCCAACAATATGAACTTGGGAAGGTTTAACACTCTGAGTCTCAATTTACTCACTTGTAAAGTTGGGGCAACAATGGCATTCATTCTTCACTACGGCCTGAAATATAGTTATTTATCATGAAGAGCTAGCCATTTTTATCTACCCCTTGCAATTATACAAAAGCAGGTACCCAGCACATCAGATTCAGTCTTGCTCATAAAGTCACATCTGGTGCTTGCACTCCAGAAGCACACTTTGCATTGGGAATAAGAAGAAGGTATAAACAATAACTTATATAACATGACCAAAATTTTTGCCATGAAATATATATAAAAGTAAAGTCATTTGGGGGCTAGGAAGGAAGAGACTGTCTTTGTCCTGGGAAATTCTTGTTGATAAATTTATAATAAATGATAGAACTATAAAATATTTGGATATAAAGTAGAACAGCATTCCATGCCAAAAAATATGTATATATACCATATATAATATTATGAAAAATACACACACACACCAAGACACAAAGACTGGAACTGTCAGGAAGGGTCTAGAAAACAGTGATCAAATTTGGCTGAAACAAAAGGAAGAAGCAGGGATGCTGCAAAGACTAGAGTTTTATCATGCAGGTTTTAAAAGCAGGTACTTCAGAATTAAGTAAAGATTGGAATTGAATTTATATGCTAACTAACTTTATGGACCCAAGCAAGCTATGTATTGTCTCTGTCTTATTTCCCTATGTGAAATGTGAATAATGTTACTAATTTCATTTGTAAAGTGCTTAACACAATGCTTGACCTATAATTCATGAGTAAAAACCGTAACACTTTCTCCTTCTTCTTTTTCATAGTTACAGAGTATTTTATCTTTTTGGTTAAAAAGTTGGAAGATTCCAGATAGAAATACATAAAATGACACAAATATATCTATATATGCTGAGTATCTCCTGTTTGCCTCTGTAGATCCACTTTTCATGTTCCTACTCCTTGCTCTGTGCCCTGAGAGACTGAAGTTTACACACTGCATCAGAGTTTACTTGTCCATTGGTTTCATGAAGCTTTGGGCCAAAGGAAGTCTTGACACTAGATAGGAAGGAGGAAGAGGAGTTAATTCAAGGCATTGATTACCCCAGTCCCTACTCCGTTCCTCCCCATAGGTCTGCTTCAGTCTGGCAGCATCCCTTCAGAGACAGATTTCAGCTGTCAGATGACCCTCTCTTTATAGCCATTTTTGTTATTTACAACATAATAATGTGTCTTGACTTGCCAATAAATAATATCCTTAGTCTCATCTCTTGAAGACCCAGTGTCTTAATGAAATCCTGCTATTATTACCTTTTGGGTACAATTCTATATAATGTGGTTTTTGCTTGATCACATCTTTGTAGGCAGCCTTTTTATCAAACCCTCCACAAATTGTTTATGAGTATGTCTTCTGGTTTTTCAGGGTTCCTAAATAATATATGTGAATGTATTAGAAAAATGCAATTGCATGTGTATTCAAAATAAAACAGAAATAAGAGCCATATATAAAGAAGGACATGATTTTTAAAAATGAGATATTTTCATAGTGATCTGAAATTCCTTATATATTTTCAAATATCTTAGTGTATAATTGCATGCAAGCATTAGTATGAATGATGGAAAATAAATTTTACATATAACATGAAGTTTGTTTTTTAAACTAAATATTTCTTTCATTGTTAAAGATTGTATTTCTGAAGTATATGTCTAGTTTTCTGTTTCTTGAAGTATTTAGGAAATTTACTTTCATTAAGGCAAGGTTTTAATTCTCTTGAGTTTAGAATTACAGAAAAAGTTAATGTGATTTTCAAATATAAACAAGCCGTCAAGTGGGCAGCATTCCTAAAGCAACACTTGATGTTAAAACATCAGATTATAGCATATGGGCTCCTAGAACATAAAACATAAAAGAACATTACTAAGAATAAATTCTGTGCATTATGGTTCATGTTTTATTCTATGGATTTCACTTAAGTTTTCACTTTAAATATTTCTTCTAAGAAAATATCACATTAAAAAATAGGCCAGGTTTGGTGGCCCATGCCTGTAATTCCAGCACTTTGGGAGGCTGAAGCGGGCGGATCACTTGAGGTCAGGAGTTTGACACCAGCCAACATGGTGAAACCCTACTGCAAATAGAAAAATTAGCTGGGCTTGTTGGCACGCACCTGTAGTCCCAGCTACTTGGGAGGCTGAGGCAGGATAATTGCTTGAACCTGGGAGACTGAGTTTGCAGCGAGCTTAGCTTGTGCCACTGCACTCCAGCCTGGGTGACAGAGCGAGACTCCATCTCCAAAATAACAACAACAACAACAACAACAACAACAAAAAACAACAAATTAAAAAACAGACTAGTTGGTAATTTTTACGTGTAATAATCCAGAAAAATAAAGCTAGTCATTGAAATAAAGTTGTTTCCCCGCCTCCCTCCACTTTCCAGGGGTTCTGGTTAGCTATCATCCATACATTCTCAAGAGATGCAGTAACAGGAGTACACTTGATTTTTGAACCTGCTTCTGCCTTTAAATACTATGTCCTTTCCAGTCTGCCTTGATGAGCAAGGATCAGTAACACTTTGAAAGCATATAGAAAGTCCAAAGGCTACTATGTCAACAAAGCCCTAAAGTCTGTTGGATAAAAAGAGAGTCTCTGCCAGTTTCATTCATCATGTTTAAAATACTTTCTTTTCATCAAAGCAAACATTCCTTGGTTCATTCTTGTGAATGAGGAGAGAGAAGGAGTACTGCTCTGTAGTAACAGTTAGATGACAACACACCTATTTCAAAATCTGTCTTTCTACACTGTTAGTGGTACTGTAGATTTTTCTCATGACTTTTTATCATTCTTCCTTTTTTGCCCTTGTCAACTACTGATCTCATCTTGGAGGTAGATGAGATGCTTATTTGATGCCTGGGAAAGAGGGTTTCATATCAATATGGTGAAGGAATGTTTTTCAGTCTGAGCAAAGGTAATTGTTTCTAACTTTACATATACCTCAAAAATACTGATTCTATGCCTATAAAACTCTTTAAAATTTGCCAAATAGTAGATACTATTTCTTCTATGAGGAAGAGTAATGTAAAGATAAAACAAAGGCTTTATAAGAGAAAAGAAAATTAAAACTTGATAAAGACATTTTGAACTTATGAATGATCATGAAGAATTACTTTATAAACAAACATTTTTCTGTCAAGAGAATAATTTATTATCCTGGGTTATTTATAGAGTCAAGAGAAAATAATCATGGATGAGCTGTAAATGAAATGAAATCTGTATTAGTCATGGTTCTCTAGAGGGACAAAACTAACAGCATATATGTATATATGAAAGGGAATTAGTAAGGAGAATTGACTCACACGATCACAAGGTGAAATCCCATGATATGCCGTCTGCAAGCTAAGGAGAAAGGAAGCCAGTAGTGACTCAGTTCTAGTCCCCAAACCTCAAAACTAGGGAAGCCAACAGGGCAGAGTTCCATCTGTGACCAAAGGCCTGAAAGCCCCTGGCAAACCACTGGTATAAGTCCAAGAGTCCAAAGGCCAAAGAACTTGCAGTCTGATGTTCAAGGACAGGAAGCATCCAGCACAGGAGAAAGATAAAGGCTGAAATACTCAGCAAGTTAGCTTCTTCCACCTTCTCCTGCTTGCTTTATCTAGCCACATTGGCAGTGGATTGGATGGTGCCCACCCATACTGTGGGTGGGTCTTCCTGAAGAACGTGGGTGAGCATTCCTGAGGGTGGGTCTTTCTCTCCCAGTGCACTGATTCAAATCTTAATCTCTTCCGGCAATACCAAGAAACACACAGATGTACCCAGAAACAATACTTTGCACCCTTCAAGCCAATCAAGTTGACACTTAATATTAACCATCACAGAATCTAAATGAAACTAAAAGAAGAAAAAAAAATATTTTTTAATTGATTTTGTCTTTTCCTAATTTAGGTTCAAGGAAGAACAAAATATTTTCCAAAATTAAGGTTGCCCATTTCTAACATTTCATATTTGAAGGCATGAAAATTTCTTCATTTCTTCCTTCTCGTTTTCCTTCTCCACCTTGAGTGGGGCAGATACAGATTTTATCATTTTGATTAAAACTATCAGATTATTTGAATGATTTAGGAAATAATAAACAGGATAAAATTCATAGATACAAAATATAACTACAAAGATGGATTCAATTTCATCAGCTGGTCAAAGTTCAAAACTCAAATTAGAGACTGCAAGATAATACTTAATTTCAAAGGACTATATAACGCTTCCCCTACTTCCGACACATACCATCATGTTAAGAGGACTAGTATAATAGCAGACATTACAGCTAAAACATGCTATTAAAACCAGAGAAGGCAGACAAAAAGGCAAAATGGAAAAGAAGCAAAGGACAAGTGCAACCAACAGTTAAAAAACATGAGTGATATTAATTTAATTATATCAATAAGTACTTTAAATGTGTCAATAAGCACTTCAATTGGTGTTTAAAAACTTTTTGTCAGAGTCTACAAGAAATACGGTCCTCCCCTCCCCTCCCCTCCCCTCCCCTCCCCTGCCCTCTCCTCTCCTCTCCTCTCCTCTCCTCTCCTCTCCTCTCCTTTCCTTTCCTTTCCCCTTTTTTCAGATGGAGCCTTGCTCTGTCACCCAGGCTGGAGTGCAGTGGCACAATCTTGGCTCACAGCAACCTACACCTCCTGGGTTCAAGCGATTCTCCTGCCTCGGCCTCCCAAGTAGCTGGCTCTACAGGTGCACCACCACGCCTGGCTAATTTTTGTATTTTTAGTTGAGACAGGGTTTCACCATTTTGGCCAGGCTGGTCTTGAACTCCGGACCTCAAGTAATCTGCCCACCTCAGCTTCCCAAAGTACCGAGATTACAGGCGTGAGCCACTGCACCTGGCCAAAAAATACAGTTTTAATATAAAGATATAGATTAAGGAAAATGGTTGGGAAAAATATATTAACACTAATCAAAAGAAAGCTGAAGTAGCTATATTAATTTCACACAAAACAGACTTCAGAACATGCAAAATTATATGACATAAAGAGGTTCATTACATAATAATAAAGATATCAATTCTCCAAGAGGATATAAAAATGTTTAATGTGTATCTACCTAAAAATCAGAAAGTTAAAAAGTACATGAGACAAAAATCGATAGAATTGGGAAGAGAAAAAGAAAAACCCATGATTATAGTTGAAGACTTTAGTGCCCACTATTCATGATTCACAGGTCCAGTAGGCAATAAGTCAGTTTGCATATAGCTGAATTGAATGACACCATCAACCGACTGGTTCTAATGGACATTTGAAGAAAATTAATCCATCACCGAAATGAACATTCTTTTCAAGTTTATGTGGGACATAGAGAAAAAATAGATCATATTCTGTACAATAAAATACAACTTAACAAAATTTTTAAAAAATCATAAAATATGCCCTTAGGCCAAAATGGAACTAAAATAGAAATAAATAACAGAAAAATAGCTAAGAAATCTCTAAGTATTTGTAGATTAAACAGCACAATACTAGATAACATATGGGTCAAGAGTAAGTATAAAGAAAAATGAAATATCTTTTACTAATGAAAAGGGAAATATACCATCAAAATTTGTAGGATGCAGCAAAAATGGTGCTTAAAGGGAAATTTATAGCATCGAATGCTTATACTATAAAAGTGGAAGGATGTAAAATCATTGATCTATGCTAGTACCATAAGAAACTAGAGGAAGAAAAGCACCTAAACCTAAAACAAGCAGAATAAAGCAAATAATAATTTTTAAAAAAGCAGAAATCGATAAAATGAAATCAGGAAATCAATAGAGAAGGTCAAGAAAATCAAAAGTGGTCCATTAAAAAAAATCAGTGAACATGATAAAGCTCTACCAAGCTAATGTAGAAAAATAACAGTGATGACAAAAATTATTACTATCAGACACACACACACACAAAGATTATATTTCTACTGATCCCATGGACGTTAAGAAGATAGTAAAGAAATATTATGAAGAACTCTTTGTCCACAAATTTGATAATCTAGATGAAACAGGACAATTATTTGAAAAAAAATCTGCCAAAGGTTACCAAAGGAAAGGTAAATTATCTGAATAGACCTATATCTGTTAACAATTGAATCAATAACTAACAAGTTTCTAAAGAAGAAAGCATCAAGCCCAGATGATTTCACTGGTGAATTCTATCAAACATTTAAGGAAGAAATGACACCAATTCTCTACAACTGAAACAAAAAACCTTGAGACAGGAAAGAAGAAATACCTCAATCAAAAGAGTTGCCAACATAACAAATAAATAAAATTTAAAAATACAAACTTGATAATTGTTAAATAAATTCTAGAACATTTTTTTTGAGAGAGGTGTGGCAGATGAAATAAAAGTAATAAAACAATTAGCCATTAGCTAAGTTATTGAAGCATGAAAATAATGAAGGATAAAGCACAAATACACATAGCTTCAATTAAAATTGAGAAAATTACCTGAGGTAGAGATCAATGCAAAAGACTTTTAGGGGAAAATTTCCTAAATTAACATAATGGAAAATTAGATTTACAACTAAAAAAATAATTTTATCAATAGTCTTTCTGGAAGACACAGTGGATATAAAATCAAAAATAAAAATAAAATCGCATTGGAAGAAATTTTAAAAGTTTTCCAAGATCTACACAAGTAATATGAAAAAGGATTCAGTGGCAGATGGCTTTGCAAGCAAATATGTTCAGAGCCTCATAGGCAGATAATTACAGTATAATTTATAACATTTAATGGCTTAGACAACATAAATATTTCAGAACATATTTTATGTAATTAAAGTTATCCAAAAACAAACTTTTAAAATATAGTTCAAAAATTAAAATATTTTATACAAATTAGTACATTTCTGAAGATATATATGTGAAGGTAATATGATACTGTCCTAGAACTACCTAACATATAGTTAAAATATAAATATAATTTGAAATTATAAATTGTATTATTATAAGTTATACAAACACTTCAAGTGAAAAAAAATTACAATTGGTGCCAAAAAATCTAATAAAATTGAGAATCTATTCTTAAGTGTAAAAGTCCATATTACAAAGGATTATATGGATATGCCCTTATCATGTTAATAAATAATACATATATAAAACCCCAAAATATCAGCGTCAGACTGCAGATTCATCTCCCCTAATACTCAGATTAAATTTCAAAACAAGATGATGAAGAATCCGGCAATCGCCATTAATATTTTTTTTTTTTTTTTTTTTTTTTTTTTGAGACGGAGTCTAGCTGTGTCACCCAGGCTGGAGTGCAGTGGCCGGATCTCAGCTCACTGCAAGCTCCGCCTCCCGGGTTTTACGCCATTCTCCTGCCTCAGCCTCCGAGTAGCTGGGACTACAGGCGCCCGCCACCACGCCCGGCTAGTTTTTTGTATTTTTAGTAGAGACGGGGTTTCACCATGTTAGCCAGGATGGTCTCGATCTCCTGACCTCGTGATCCACCCGCCTCGGCCTCCCAAAGTGCTGGGATTACAGGTTTGAGCCACCGCGCCCGGCCGCCATTAATATTTTAATATTGCTTTTTCTGAATCAATTAATGATTGCAGCTGCTTAGTAGTTAATAATACTGGTACCCATGAAATATCATGAAAATTGTAAGGATAAATAATTGCAAAGAGAAAAAACAAGATGACAACATAGCCAGTCATTTTTTAAGAAATAGCAACCTTCCAGCAAAGTGCTATTTTATTTCAACTTGGTAGCTTGAATTTTTTTAGGGACTAGAATTAGCTTCATTTATTTATGGAGTCATAGTCTAACAACTAGAGAAACTTTCTTTTGAAAAATACAATGATTCTTTTTGCCAAATCTCAGTTGCTCCATCTGTGAATAAAGAAAACAATGCCAATGTAGAGCTCTGAGCAGTGAGAGAATTGGAGTATTTCCTTGCAGTCTGCTCCTGAAAATTCTTCCAGACATCCTTTGGGAATGAATGATACTACCTGGCAGATGCCTGTGATCTGGGAAGTCTTCAACCTTGGAGCTGAGTCATGCTGACACTCATGCTGGCAAAGAATATAACCATCTAACTAATTGTCCAGAGGGAAAAGCTAGCTAGTTTTCTACACAACCCTTCCACATATCCACGAGGAATTCTTAGAGGAAAATGAGGCAGTAGGTATCTTTTGAATCTACATGATAATAGAATATTTATGAAATATGTTTACTTTTTGTTTATTTGTAAACCTCTGGCTCATTGATGAAGGAATAATTATACAAAATAGACAAATATGAAATAGCAAACTATTTCGCTCATTTAAGAAATTATAAGGTATAAATGCAGAGTTTAAAATTAATCTGTGATGGTAGTGATCAAGTAGAGATACGTGATTTCATACAGTAATCTGTTATGCAAAGATGAATAAGACCACAGTGAACATGTATGATTATTAAACAAATAGAGAGGTTCTTTTCATAGTGGTAAAAATTATAAAGCTTTACTGACAAACCTATAGAAATATAAGTGATAAAAGTGTATCACCAGGGAAAAATATACATTTCTAATTTTTTTAGAATTAACTATTGAATAAAATGGCAAATTTATGGTCAAAATATTTAATCTATTATGGTAGACAGCCAATTTATTTGGGGATTGATAAATTCCTGATTGTTACCCATATAATGAATACAAAACCATTTAATATTTAGGAAGAAATAAGGGTTATAAAATACTTATCTGTAAATAATATTCATATATATTTAAAAAGTCTTTATTTGAAATGGTAAGAATAAATAGTAACAAGGCTTAGCACTGTAGTCCCAGATTCCAGGTCTAATTAACTGCCAAGCTGTCGCCTGAGGCCTCAGGTTAGAGACAGGCTCCAGTCAACACAGCCCTATTTCTCCACAGCCCTACTTTTCTACCATGCTGACGTCTACAGCCCCAGACTCCAAGCTAGAACCTGCAGACCCAGCTCCCAGGTCTGCACTAGCACTAACTAGGCTGACACTTGGACTCTGGCTTTCTGCTAGCTCTCACAGACCCAGGTTTCAAGCCCATCCCATCGCCACCAGCCCCGGTCTCTAAGGTGGTACCCATGCCCCCCTGCTTCAGCAGATCCACGGTGCACATCCATCCTTGTGTACTCAGGTACTAGTCCACACTGCCCAAGGACTTCAGCAGCAAGTCTGCTAACAGATTCTTCCAGACAGTCTGCCCAGAATCTCTGGGCAGGCACCTGAATGTATGGAGCAAATACTAACGGAACTGAAGGAAGAAATAGACAGCAGTGTAATAATAGTAGGGGTCTGCAATAAACCACTTTCAATAAGGGAGATATCACCCAGACAAAAGCAATCAGTAGAGAAAGAGTTAACTGGTATAACACTATACACCACAAGAACCTAATAGACATATATAAAACACTCCATCCATCAGCAGCCCCATACATGGTCTTTCAAGGGCACAAGAATATTCTCCAGGATAGACTATATATTACATCACAAAACAAGTCTTAATAAATTTAAGAAGATTGAAATCAAGTCAATTCTTTTTTTTTTTCATTGACAACAACATGAGTTAACAATAACAAGAAGAAAATTGAAAAAATTCACAACTTTGTGTAAATTAAAGAGTGTACTCCTGAAAAACAAATGCATCAAACAAATCAAGAAGAAACTCAAAAAATATCTTGAGGCAGATGAAAATGGAAACACAACATGTCAAAACATACAAGATACAGATAAAAACAGGACTAAGTGGAAAGTTTATACTGGAAATTAATGCCCACATTAAGAAAAAAACCTCAAATAACCAACCAAACTCTGTAACTCAAGAAACTAGAAAAATAAAAATAAACTAAGCACGAAGTCAGCAGAGGAAAGGAAATAAAAAATAGAAACACTTTTACACTGTTGGTGGGACTATACACTAGTTCAACCATTGTGGAAGACAGTGTGGAGATTCCTCAAGGATCAAGAAATAGAAATAAAATTTGACCCAGACATCCCATTAATGGGTATATACCCAAAGGATTATAAATCATGCTGCTGTAAAGACACATGCACACATATGCTTATTGTGGCACTATTCACAATAGCAAAGACTTGGAACCAACCCAAATGTCCATGAGTGATAGACTGGATTAAGAAAATGTGACCCATATACACCATGGAATACTATACAGCCATATAAAAGGATGAGTTCATGTCCTTTGCAGGGACATGGATGAAGCTAGAAACCATCATTCTGAGCAAACTATCGCAAGGAGAGAAAACCAAACACCGCATGTTCTCACTCACAGGTGGGAATTGAACAATGAGAACACAAGGACACAGGAAGCAGAATATCACACACCAGGGCCTGTTGTTGGGTGGGGGGAAGGGGAAGGGATAGCATTAGGAGATACACCTAATGTAAATGACGAGTTAATGGGTACAGCACAACAACACGGCACATATATACACACGTAAAAAACGTGCACGCTGTGCACATGTACCCTAGAACTTAAAGCATAATAACAAATTTAAAAAAAGATCGGATCACAAGTAAATGAAATAAAGACTAGAAAAACAATGAAAAAGATAAATGACACTGAGAATTGTTTTTGGAAAGATAAAACCGACGAAATTTTATCTAGACTAAGAAAAAGAGAGAAGATTCAAATAAAGAAAACTGTAAATGAAAGAGGGGATATTAAACTGATACCAATAAACACAGAGGATCATAAGTGACTATGATAAAAAATTATATGCCAACAAATTGGATAACCTAGAAGAAATGGATAAATTTTTGGAAACATACAACCTACCAAAATTGAATCATGAACAGAAAATCTGAGCAATCTAAGTAAGGATTAAGGAGAAAAAACCCAGGACCTTATGTCTTCACTGCTGAATTCTGCCTGACATTTAAGAAAGAATTAATGCTAATCCTTCTTATAGTCTTCCAAAGAATTGAAAAGGAAGGAACACTTCCAGATTTATTTCATGAGGCCAACACTATCTAAAGCCAGACAAGACCACTACAGAATTACAGGCACTATTGCTGCGGAACATAGATGCAAAAATCTTCAACAGAATTCTTGAAAACCAAACTCTGCAGACATTAAAAGGATCATACCTCATGATCAAGTGGTATTTATCCCTGGGATGCATGGATGGCTCAACATATGCAAATCAAAAAATGTTCTACACCACATTAACACAATGAAGGATAAAAATGATGTGATTATCTCAATAGACGCTTTTTCATAAAAAATTCAAAGCAATACATTTTAGGACTTAAAACAATTTTGTTGTCCTTTTGAAAGGGAAAAAAAGGGTATAGAACAACCGAGAGAAATGTGAAGAGATTGTAACAATAGGGTAATAAGCTATCGTTTATTTTAAAAACATAAAAATTTTAAACCATAATATAAGGAGACAAACAGTTCTGAGTCTAGGTAAAATGTAATAACTGATATATTTATAATTTTTAATAAGTGGGAAAATTATGAAGAATTTCCAAAACACATTTGAAATAATTTATCATCCTTTAGCTGAAAAAGTTCTTATATCTTTATTTCAATATAAATACCGAAAAAGTGCAGGATGGAATAATTTCTTAAGATGAAAAGAAAATCTTGAAATCATTTAAAAAGACGAATTTTTTTTCATTATTAAATTTAATTTTATTTTGAATACTTGCTTGATTATCCACCTAACCATGTCTCTTATTTTCTTTAGTAAATGGTTTCAATAGTAAACATTATATATACTTGAGTTTACATGTCAGCACTGCATATGAATTCTTTTCTTTCTTTCATTTTCTTTTCTTTTTTTATTACACTTTAAGTTCTAGGGTACATGTGCACAACGTGCAGGTTTGTTACATATGTATACTTGTGCCATGTTGGTGTGCTGCACCCATTAACTCGTCATTTACATTAGGTATATCTCCTAATGCTATCCCTCCCCCATCCCCCTCCTCACAATAGGACCTGGTATGTGATGTTCCCCTGCCTGTGTCCAAGTGATCTCATTGTTCAGTTCCCACCTATGAGTGAGAACATGCAGTATTTGGTTTTCTGTTCTTGCAATAGTTTGCTGAGAATAATGGTTTCCAACTGCATCCATATCCCTACAAAGGACACGAACTCATCCTTTTATATGGCTGCATAGTATTCCATGGTGTATATGTGCCACATTGTTTTAATCCAGTCTGTCACTGATGGACATTTGGGTTGATTCCAAGTCTTTGCTATTGTGAATAGTGCCACAATGAACATACGTGTGCATGTGTCTTTATAGCAGCATGACTTATAATCCTTTGGGTATATCCCCAGTAAAGGGATGGCTGGGTCAAATGGTATTTCTAGTTCTAGATCCTTGAGGAATCACCACACTGTTTTCCACAATGGTTGAACTAGTTTACAGTTCCACCAACAGTGTAAAAGTGTTCCTATTACTCCACATCCTCTCCAGCACCTGTTGTTTCCTGATTTTTTAATGATTGTCATTCTAACTGGTGTGAGATGGTATCTTATTGTGGTTTTGATTTGTGTTTCTCTGATGGCCAGTGATGATGAGCATTTTTTCATGTGTCTGTTGGCTGTATGAATGTCTTCTTTTGAGAAGTGTCTGTTCATATCCTTTGTCCACTTTTTGATGGGGTTGTTTGTTTTTTTCTTGTAAATTTGATTGAGTTCTTTATAGGTTCTGGATATAAGTGCTTTGTCAGATGAATAGATTGCAAAAATTCTCTCCCATTCTGTAGGTTGCCTGTTCACTCTGATGGCAGTTTCTTTTGCTGTGCAGAAGCTCTTTAGTTTAATTAGATCCCATTTGTCAATTTTGGCTTTTGTTGCCATTGCTTTTGGTGTTTTAGACATGAAGTCCTTGCCCATGCCTATGTCCTGAATGGTATTACCTAGCTTTTCTTCTAGGGTTTTTATGGTTTCAGGTCTAACATTTAAGTCTCTAATCCATCTTCAATTAATTTTCATATAAGGAGTAAGGGAAGGATCCAGTTTCAGCTTTCTACTTATGGCTAGCCAATTTTCCCAGCACCATTTATTAAATAGGGAATCCTTTCCCCATTTCTTGTTTCTCTCAGGTTTGTCAAAGATCAGATGGCTGTAGATGTGTGGTATTATTTCTGAGGGCTCTGTTCTGTTCCATTGGTCTATATCTCTGTTTTGGTACCAGTACCATGCTGTTTTGCTTACTGTAGCCTTGTAGTATAGTTTGAAGTCAGGTAGTGTGATGCCTCCAGCTTTGTTCTTTTGACTTAGGATTGTCTTGGAGATGCGGGCTCTTTTTTGGTTTCATATGAACTTTAAAGCGGTTTTTTCCAATTCTGTGAAGAAAGTCATTGGTAGCTTAATGGGGATGGCATTGAACCTATAAATTACCTTGGGCAGTTTGGCCATTTTCACAATATTGATTCTTCCTATCCAAGAGCATGGTATGTTCTTCCATTTGTTTATGTCTTCTTTTATTTCACTGAGCAGTGATTTGTAGTTCTCCTTGAAGAGGTCTTTACATCACTTGTAAATTGGATTACTAGGTATTTTACTCTCTTTGAAGCTATTGTGAATGGGAGTTCATTCATGATTTGGCTCTCTGTTTGTCTGTTACTGGTCTATAAGAATGCTTGTGATTTTTGCACATTGATTTTGTATCCTGAGACTTTGCTGAAGTAGCTTATCAGCTTAAGGAGATTTTGGGCTGAGACAATGGGGTTTTCTAAATATACAATCATGTCATCTGCAAACAGGGACAATTTGACTTCTTCTTTTCCTAACTGAATACCCTTGATTTCTTTCTCTTGCCTGGTTGCCCTAGCCAGAACTTCCAACACTATGTTGAATAGGAGTGGTGAGAGAGGGCATCCCTGTCTTGTGCCAGTTTGCAAAGGGAATGCTTCCAGGTTTTGCCCATTCAGTATGATATTGGCTGTGGGTCTGTCAAAAATAGCTCTTATTATTTTGAGATACGTTCCATCAATGCCGAATTTATCGAGAGTTTTTAGCATGACGGGCTGTTGAATTTTGTCAAAGGCCTTTTCTGCATCTATTGAGATATCATGTGGTTTTTGTCTTTGGTTCTGTTTATATGCTGGATTACATTTATTGATTTACATATGTTGAATCAGTCTTGCATTCCAGGGATGAAGCCCACTTGATCATGGTGGATAAGCTTTTTGATGTGCTGCTGGATTCGGTTTGCCAGTATTTTATTGAGGATTTTTGCATTGATGTTCATCAGGGATATTGGTCTAAAATTCTCTTTTTTTGTTGTGTCTCTGCCAGGCTTGGGTATCAGGATGATGTTGGCCTCATAAAATGAGTTAGGGAGGATTCCCTCTTTTTCTATTCATTGAAAGAGTTTCAGAAGGAATGGTATCAGCTCCTCCTTGTACCTCTGGTAGAATTCGGCGGTGAATCCGTCTGGTCCTGGACTTTTTTTGGTTGGTAGGCTATTAATTGTTGCCTCAATTTCAGAGCCTGCTATTGGTCTATTCAGGGATTCAGCTTCTTCCTGGTTTAGTCTTGGGAGAGTGTAAGCATCCAGGAAATTATCCATTTCTTCTAGGTGTTCTAGTTTATTTGCATAGAGGTGTTTATAGTATTCTCTGATGGTAGTTTGTATTTCTGTGGGGTTCAAGGTGATACCCCCTTTATCATTTTTTATTGCATCTATTTGATTCTTCTCTCTTTTCTTCTTTATTAGTCTTGCTATCGGTCTATCAATTTTGTTGATCTTTTCAAAAAACCAGCTCCTGGATTCATTGATTTTTGGAGGGTTTTTTTTTTTTTTTGTCTCTATCTCCTTCAGTTCTGCTCTGATCTTAGTTATTTCTTGCCTTCTGCTAGCTTTTCAATCTGTTTGCTCTTGCTCCTCTAGTTCTTTTAATTGTGATGCTAGGGTGTCAATTTTAGATCTTTCCTGTTTTCTCTTATGGGCATTTAGTGCTATAAATTTCCCTCTACACACTGCTTTAAATGTGTCCCAGAGATGCTGGTATGTTGTATCTTTGTTCTCATGGATTTCAAAGAACATCTTTATTTCTGCCTTCATTTCGTTATGTATCCTATAATCATTCAGGAGCAGATTGCTCAGTTTCCATGTAATTGAGAGGTTTTGGTTGAGTTTCTTAGTCCTGAGTTCTAGTTTGATTGCACTGTGGTCTGAGAGACAGTTTGTTATAATTTCTGTTCTTGTACATTTGCTGAGGAGTGCTTTACTTCTAACTATGTGGTCAATTTTGGAATAAGCAAGATGTAGTGCTGAGAAGAATGCATACTCTGTTGATTTGGGGTGGAGAGTTCTGTAGATGTCTATTAGGTTCACTTGGTACAGAGTTGAGTTCAATTCCTGGATATCCTTGTTGACTTTCTGTCTCGATCTCTCTAATGTTGACAGTGGGGTGTTGAAGTCTCCCATTATTATTATATGGGAGTCTAAGCTCTTTGTAAGTCTCTAAGGACTTGCTTTATGAATCTGGGTGCTCCTGTATTGGGTGCATATATATTTAGCATAGTTAGCTCTTCCTGTTGAATTGATCCCTTTACCATTATGTAATGGCCGTCTTTGTCTCTTTTGATTTTTGATGGTTTAAAGTCTGTTTTATCAGAGACTAGGATTGTAACCCCTGCTTTTTTTTGTTTTTCATTTGCTCGGTAGATCTTCCTCCATCCCTTTATTTTGAGCCTATGTATGTCTCTGCATGTGAGATGGGTCTCCTGAATACAGCAAACTGATGAGTCTTGACTCTATCCAATTTGCCTGTCTGTGTCTTTTAATTGGACCATTTAGTCCATTTACATTTAAGGTTAATATTGTTTTGTGTGAACTTGATCCTGTCATTATGATGTTAGCTGGTTATTTTGCTCGCTAGTTGATGCAGTTTCTTCCCAGCATTGATGGACTTTACATTTTGTCATGTTTTTGCAATGGCTGGTACCGGTTGTTCCTTTCCATGTTTAGTGCTTCCTTCAGGATCTCTTGTAGGGCAGGCCTGGTGGTGACAAAATCTCTAAGCATTTGCTTGTCTGTAAAGGATTTTATTTCTCCTTCATTTATGAAACTTAGTTTGGCTGGATATGAAATTCTGGGTTGAAAATTCTTTTCTTTAAGAATGTTGACTATTGGCCCCCAGTCTGTTCTGGCTTGGAGAGTTTCTGCCGGGAGATCTGCTGTTAGTCTGATGGGCTTCCCTTTGTGTGTAACCCGACTTTTCTCTCTGGCTGCCCTTAACACTTTTTCCTTCATTTCAACTTTGGTGAATCTGACAATTATGTCTCTTGGAGTTGCGCTTCTCGAGCAGTATCTTTGTGGTGTTCTCTGTATTTCCTGAATTTGAAGGTTGGCCTGCCTTACTAGGTTGGGGAAGTTCTCCTGGCTAATATCCTTCAGAGTGTTTTCCAACTTGGTTCCATTCTCCCTGTCACTTTCAGGCACATCAATCAGATGTAGATTTGGTCTTTTCACATAATACCATATTTCTTGGAGTCTTTATTAATTTCTTTTTACTCTTTTTTCTCTACACTTCTCTTCTTGTTTCATTTCATTCATTTGATCTTCAATCGCTGATACTCTTTCTTCCAGATGATCGAGTAGGTTACTGAAACTTGTGCATTTGTCACGTAGTTCTTGTGTTATGGTTTTCATCTCTGTCAGGTCTTTTAAGGACTTCTCTACATTGGTTATTCTAGTTAGCCATCCCTCAAATCTTTTTTCAAGATTTTTAGTTTCTTTGCACTGGTTACGTAGTTCCTCCTTTAGCTCTGAGAAGTTTGATCCACTAAAGCCTTCTTCTCTCAACTCGTCAAAGTGATTCTCTGTGCAGCTTTGTTCCATTGCTGGCGATGAGCTGAATTCCTTTGGAGGGGGAGATACACTCTGATTTTTTGAATTTCCAGCTTTTCTGCCCTGCTTTTTCCCCGTCTTGGTGGTTTATCTGCCTTTAGCCTTTGATGCTGGTGACGTACTGATGGGGTTTTAGTGTGGGTGTCCTTTCTGTTTGTTAGTTTTCCTTCCAACAATCAGGACCCTCAGCTGTAGGTGTGTTGGAGTTTGCTTGAGGTCCACTCCAGACCCTGTTTGCCTAGGTATCAGCAGCGGAGGCTGCAGAAGATAGAATATTGCTGAACAGTAAGTGTTGCTGTCTGATTCTTGTTCTGGAAGTTTCATCTCAGGTGTGTACCCTGCCATGTGAGGTGTGAGGTGTCAGTCTACACCTAGTGGGGGATGTCTCCTAGTTACGCTACTCAGGGGTGAGGGAGCCACTTAGCAGGCAGTCTGTCCATTCTCAGATCTCAACCTCCATGCTGGGAGATCTGCTGCTCTCTTCGAAGCTGTCAGATGGGGGCATTTACCTCTGCTGAGGTTTCTGCTGCTTTTTGTTTAACTATGACCTGTCTCCAGAGGAAGAGTCCACAGAGGCAGGCTGGCCTCCTTGAGCTGTGGTGGGCTCCACCCAATTCAAGCTTCCCAGGGGCTTTGTTTACCCACTTAAGCCTCAGCAATGGCAGGCGCCCCTCCCTCAGCCTCGCTGCTGCCTTGCAGTTAGATCTCAGACTGCTGTGCTAGCAATTAGGGAGGCTCCGGGGGCGTGGGACCCTCTGGGCCAAGTGTGTGATATAATCATCTGGTGTGCCATTTGCTAAGACCCTTGGTAAAGCGCAGTATTTAGGTGGGAGTTACCCGATTTTCCAGGTGTTGTGTGTCTCAATTTCCTTTGGCTAGGAAAAGGAATTCTCTTCCACCTTGCACTTCCCAGGTGAGGCGATGCCTCACCCTGCTTCAGCTCTTGCTGGTCGAGCTGCACCCGCGGACCAGCACCAACTGTCCTACAGGACCCAGTGAGATGAATCCGGTACCTCAGTTGAAAATGCAGAAATCACCCATCTTCTGTGTGGCTCACTCTAGGAGCTGAAGGCTGGAGCTGTTCCTATTCGGCCATCTTGGGCACACCCCCAAAACACAAAATTTTAAAAGATGTGTGTATGTCATAAAACATATGCTAAACCATGAAAGAAAATGTTTCCATGATCTTGTATAATAATATAAATGTCTACACTTCAAAACAACCTCTAATTTTATTATAATGCAACACAAGTGCCAAACAGCATTTATCAACTTTATCATATATAAATAACTAAGAAAATGTATAGGAAAAATGAATACCCATAAATAAGTAATATAAGTGATCAAGTAACAAAATTATATGTTTATATGCATTTATATTATTAAATACAAATGAAAATATATCATAGGATTTTTGCACATATATTTGACAGAGATATTGGCCTGTAGTTTTCTTTTTTTGTTCTGTCTCTGCCAGGTTATGGTATCAGGATTATGTTGGCTTCATAGAATGATTTAGGGAGGAGTCCTTCCTCTTCAATATTGAAAATAGTTTAAGTAGGATTGATTCAAGCTCTACTTTGTACATCTGTTAAAATTGGGCTATGGATCCATCTGTTTCGGAGCTTTTTTGCTTGGTAGGATTTTATTACTGAAGCAATTTCAGAATTCATTAGTAATCTGTTCAGGATTTTGATTTGCTCCTGATTCAATCTTGGGATGTTTTATACTTCCAGGAATTTATCCATTTTCTCTAGATTGTCATTTTGTGTGCACAGATATGTTTATAGTCATCTCTGAAGATCATTTGTTATTCTTTGAGATTGGTTGTAATGTAATCTTTGTCATTTTTACTGTGCTTATTAGGACCTTTTCTACGTTAATCTTGCTAGCAATCTATCAATTTTGTTTATCCTCACAAAGAATCAATTTTTGGTTTCATTGATCTTTTGCATGGATTTTTGAAAATCCTCAACAAAACACTAGCCACTCAAATCCAGGAGCACATCAAAGAGTTAATTCACCACAATCAAGTAGGCATTATTTCTGGGATCCAAGGTAGGTTCAACATACACAAATCAATAATTTATGTGATTCACTATATAAATAGAATTAAAGACAAAAACCATGTGATCATCTCAACAGATACAGAAAAATCTTACAATAAAATCCAACATCTCTTCAAAATAAAAGCCCTTAACAAACTAGGCAATAAAGGAATATACCTTAGAAAAATGAGTAATCTATGACAAACCCACAGCCAACACCATACTGAATGGGCAAAAGCTGAAAGTATTCCTCTTGAGAACTGGAACAAAACAAGGATGCCCACTGTCACCACTCCTATATAGTACTGGAAGTCTTAGAGCACCAGGCAAGAGAAAGAAATAAAAGGCATCCAAAAAGGAAAAAAAGAAAGAAAGAAAGAAAAAAGACAAACTACCTCTGTTTGCTGAAGATGATTCTATACTTAGAAAACCCAAAAGATTACCAAAAGGCTCCTTGAACTGATAAACTGCTATAGTAAAGTTTCAGGATACAAAATCAATGTACAAATATCAGCAGCATTTCAATACACCAATAATTCTCAAGCCGAACACCAAATCAAAAACCCAATTCCATTTACAATAGCAACAAAAATACAAAGAGAACTACAAAACTCTTCTGAAATTAGAGATAACACAAACAAAGAGAAAACCATTCCATGCTCATGGACTGTTGGCATTAGTATTATTAAAATGACCAGACTGACCAAAGAAATGTACATATTCAGTGTTATCACAATCAAACTAATGTATTTTTCACAGAGTTAGAGAAAAACTGTTCTAAAATTTTTATAGGACCAAAAACTAGTCCAAACATCCTAAGCAACTGTAAGCCAAAAGAATAAAGCCAGAAGCATGACATTACTAACTTCAAATTATACTACAAGGCTGTAATAACCAAACCAGTATGGTACTGGTATAAGATCAGACATATAGACCAATGGAGCAGAATACAGAACTCAGAAATAAAGCTGCACATCTACAAGCATCTGACCTTCGACAAAGTCAACAAAAATAAACAATAGGGAAAGGACTTTCTATACAATAAACAGTGTTGGGATAACTGGCTATCTATATGCAAAAAAATGAAAGTGGACTCCTACCTATCATTATACATAAAAGTGAATTCAAATGGATTAAAGGCTTATGTCAGACCTCAAACTATAAAAATCCTAGTAGAAAGCCTAGAAAATACCCTTCTTGACATTGGCATTAGCAAACAATTTAGGGTTAAGTCCTCAAAAACAATTTCAACTAAAACAAGAAAATGACAACTGGGACCTAACTAAACTAAAGAGCTTCTGCACAGTAAGAGAAACTATAAAGTAAGTGAATAGAAAGCCTACAGAATCAGAGAAAATATTCCCAAACTATGCATCTGACAAGGCCTAATATCCAGAACTTAAATCAATGAGCAAAAAATGAAAAATCCAATTAAAAAGAGGGCAAGTGACTTGAACAGCCACTTCTCAAAAGAGGACACACAATTGGCCAACAAACATATGAAAAAATTCTCATTGTCACTAATTATCAAAGAAATGTAACTCAGAACCACAGTGGATATTATCTCATACCGGTAAGAATGGCTATTTTTTTTTTTAAAGTCTAGATAAGAAAATAAATAAATACAAACAGATGTTGGCAGGGCTACAGAGAAAAGGGAACACTTATCCACTGTTGGTGGGAATGTAAATTAGCTCAGCCACTTTGGAGAACAGTTTGGAGGTTTCTCAAAGAACTTACAAGAAAACTATCATTGGACGCAGGATCCCCATTACTGTGTATATGCCCCAAGGAAAATAAATTATTCTACCAAAAAGAAACATGCATATGTTCATCACAGCACTACTCACAATAGCAAAGACGTAGGACCAACCCAGGTGCCCATCAACAACGGAACACATAATGAAAATATGAAAATAATATATATATATATATATATATAGACACGCACACACACACATATGTGTGTGTATATATAGGTATGCATATACATATACACACATACATGTACACACATACATGTACACACACACACACTATGGAATACCATGCACCCATAGAAAATAACAAAATCATATCCTTTGCACAACATGAATGCTGGAGGCCATTTTTCTAAGTGAACTAACAGAAAAACGAATACCACATTTTCTCATTGTTAAACATTTGGTACACATAGACATAAAAATGGGAACAATAGACACTGGAGAATAGAAGATGTAAGGACTGAAAAACTATATATTGGGTACTATCCTCTCTTCCTGGGTGATGGGTTCAATCATACTCAAAACCCCAGCATCATGCAATATGCCTTTGTAAGAAATCTGTACACGTACTCCTAATTCAAATGAAAAAATGAAAGTTGAATAAAAAAAGTAATAGTTAATTTGCTAGGGCAGCCATAACAAACTACCATAGCCTGGTGACTTAAAAAAAAAAAAAAACGAATTTATTTTATCATAGTTCTGGATGCTAGAGGTCTGAGGGCAGGGGGTTGGCAGGTTTGGTGTCTCCTGGGTTCTCTGGCTTGCAGATGAGCACCTACTCATTGTGTGCTAACATGACCTTTCCTCTGGATGCAGGCATCTTTCACATCTCCTTGTATGTCCATATTTCCTCCTTTTTTAAGGATACCAGTCAGATTCAATTTGTGCCCAACCTAATGGCTTCATTTCAAATTAACCTGTACTTTGAAGAGCTTATCCCTAAACATAGTCACATTTTGAACTACTGAGGGTTATGACTTTAATGTATGAATTTTGGGGATATATAATTCAGCTTATAACAGCCATCATTTACATAAGCATATGAAAATGAACACAACAGTTACATATTCAAGAATTTCAGAAACTGAAAAATTAACAAGTATTTCAATAATTACAAATTGGTATAATATTTGGATTTGATTGCTTGAATATTTATAAAAGATCCTACCAATTTCTGGTAAATAAAGGAGATAGTCATAAATTATTTAGGCCGATAGTGAGGGCAAAAGCGTCCTCAGCAGAACTCCCCTTCTAACAAAAAGCAACCCAAGAAAACATTTCTTTCCTAACAAAGAGCAGCCTGAAAGATCGAGCTGCAAACATAGATAAGGAAGCTGGAAGTTCGCATGGGGGGATGCTGGAAGCTGCACTAATAAAAAGGACTATCTGGTGCCAGGCATGTCCACCATGGGCGCTCCACTTTCCCTTTTTTGTCAGCACATGTACAGTAAGAAATAAATAAGCAACATGGACTAGCTACCCACCAGCATAATAAAAGATTGGGGTGGGGGCTGCCAGAGATTCCTGTCTTATCCAGATAGCACATCTGGTCCTAATTGGTTTTTCATGCCCTATGCAGATCAGACACTGCCTCCCCACTAGCTAATCTATAAAAACCCCTGCGTTTTATCACGGATTCCACAGATTGGCAACCCATTTTTCTGGGACCCCTCTCTGTAGCAGAGGCTATTCTCTTTCTTTCACCTATTGAATTTCTGCTCTTAACTTCACCCTTTGTGTATCCACATCCTCGGTCTCTGTGGCTATGAGACAAAGAACCTCAGGTGTCACCCCAGACAATGAGGCTGCTTCACTTTAAGAAAAAATATTCCACTTATGGCATATACCTTTATTTTTTAATTTTGTGGGTACATATTCTGTGTATATATCTATGGGGTACATGTGCTGTTTTGATGCAAGTATGCAATGTGAAATAATCACACCATGGAGAATGGGGTTTCCGTCCTCTCAAACACTTACTTTTTTGATACAAACAATCCAGTTACACTTTTTTAGTTATTTTTTAAATGTACAATTAAATTATTATTGACTATGGTCACCCTATTGTGCTATCAAATAGTAGGTTTTGTTCATTCTTTCTATTATTTTTAACTTATTAACCATCCACACCTCCCCCTTCACATTCTGCCCCCAAGAACCCTTCTCAGCCTCTGGTAACCATCCTTCTACTGTCTACGTCCATGAGTTCATTTGATTTGATTTTTAGATCCCACAAATATGTGAGAACATGTGATGTTTGTCTTTCTGTGCCTGGCTTATTTCACTTTACATAATGATCTCACATTACATCCATGTTGTTGCAAATAACTGGATCTCATTTTTTTTTTATGACTGAATAGTACTTCATTGTGTTTATGTACCACATTTTCTTTATCCATTCATCTGTTGACGGACGCTTAAGTTGCTTCCAAATCTTAGCTATTGTGAACAGTGCTGCATGAAACATGGGAGTGCGGATATCTATCTACTGATTCCCTTTCTTTTGGGTATACAACCAACAGTGGTATTGCTGGATCATATGGTAGCTCTATTTTTAGTTTTGTGAGGAACCTCCAAACTGTTCTTCATAGTGGAAAATGGGTGGAATGCAACTTTATGTAATAAAATATCTATACAAAGAAATGTGCATAAAGAACCACTTTATACATATATTAATATTAGAAGATTGAAGGCAATTTTAATGCCTACAGCAAATAATTAGTTTACATAATTTATTCATAGTCCATTTGGCTAGGCTCTATACAGCCTTTCCAACCACATTGGAAGAGAATACTTACTGATTCATGAAATGGATGTGTAAAAAATTCCAGATAATAAGCAATGAGAAGTTATAAGATGATATCATACATGTATATGCATTTCTTTCTGTAGTAGGGGGTAAGATGGATTTCTGTTGTTTTGGTGGTATACTTTTATATTTATTTTTCCCTCTGTCTATTTTTGTATTTCCACATTTGCTTTACAGAACAAATATCACTTTAATTCAAAAATAACCATATTATCAATAAGGGAATATGAAAGAGGATAAGCAATAAAAAATTATTTACATCATTTTCATCAGAATTTTCCTCAAATATTCCCTACTAAACAAACAATTCAGTATTAACAGATATTATATGAAAATAGCATTCAAGGCCAGGCACACTGGTTCGTATTTTTAATCCCAGCACTTTGGGCGGCCAAAGGGAGTGAATCGTTTGAGACCAGGAGTTTGAGACCAGCCTGGACAACATGGTGAAACCCCATCTCTGCTAAAAAATACAAAAATTAGATGCATACATGGTCACAGCTACTCGGGAGGCTGAGGCAGAGAATTGCTTGAACCTGGGAGGCAAAGGTTGAAGTGAGCCGAGATTGCACCACTGCACTCCAGCCTGGGCAACAGAGTGAGATTCTGTCTCAAAAAAATAATGAGAAAGAAAAATAGCATTCAAGGATCTTCTAAGTTTTGCTTTATATATAGATATAACATAAAATTTATAGAAATTTGCAAATATCACAAGCAAATATCAGAATAGTTAAAAAACTTCAGAATATTTTCCATTGCCTGCTTTTTGGTAGGCTCATTAGGCAGAAATCATTAAAACATTTGTTCCGTATTGCAACATGTTTTTTAAAAACACAAAATTAAATGTAAAATCAAGAATGGCCAGCCAATTTTATTCTCCTTTCTGTCCCCTATCTTCTCATTTATCTGCTCAAATTGAATTAATCAAGGACTTTTTAAATCTTACACAACTTTAAAATTGAGATATAACTATTATACCATAGAAATCACCATTTTAAGGTGGAGAATTCAGTGGTTTATAGTAAATTAACAAACTTGTGTAACCATTACCCATCTAATTCCCAAACATTTTCATCAACTTCCCAAAAAATTTCTGCATCCATTAGCAGTCATTTTTCACCCCCAGTCCCTGGTAATCAACAGTAGGCTTATTATTCACAGATTTGCTTATTTGGAACATTTCCTATAAAATGGAGTTATGCAATATGTGGCCTTCTATGTCTGGTTTCATTCACTTAACGTAATGTTTTCAATGTTTATTCATATTGTAGCATGTATTAATATTCATTCATTTTTATATCTGAATAATATTCCATTGTATGGATATACCACATTTATTTAGTCATGTATCAGTTGATGAATATTTGTGTCGGTTCAAGTATTTAGCTGTTATGAATAACGCAACTACCAAAAAAAAAAAGAGAAAAAATAGCATTTTCTTTTTTTTTTTTTTTTTTTTGAGACGGAGNTTTTACTTATCTTTCTCTAAAATATAAAATTCAACTATGCCATTGAAGTCCTTTGTGACTATGCACGCTACTTCCTATCAGGATGTTTTTGGTTATTTTTTTTTTTTTTTTTTTTTTTTTGAGACGGAGTCTTGCTCTGTCCCCCAGGCTGGAGTGCAGTGGCGCGATCTGGGCTCACTGCAAGCTCCGCCTCCTGGGTTTACGCCATTCTCTTGCCTCAGCCTCCCAAGTAGCTGGGACTACAGGCGCCCGCCATCTCGCCCGGCTAGTTTTTTGTGTTTTTAGTAGAGACGGGGTTTCACCGTGTTAGCCAGGATGGTCTCGATCTCCTGACCTTGTGATCCGCCCGCCTCGGCCTCCCAAAGTGCTGGGATTACAGGCTTGAGCCACCACGCCCGGCCAAAATAGCATTTTCTATTTCATGTGTCTCAAGACACATGTGAACACACTGATGTCTGTTGGTAGTTTGATTGAGAATACACTAAATTTACAGATGTATTTTGCAAAAATTAATATCTTCACAGTGTTGAAACTTTCATAATCTTTTCTGTTTCTTTTCCACAGATACTCTACTTCTGATATATTTGCTTTGATAACACAGTTTGTTAGCTGAGCTTTACGCTCTACTATTTTTTTCTCAATATGGAAACACATGAGTTGTAATATTTCCAAATGCTGTCTCACAGTCTTCACACTTGGGAGGGAAATTTGATTGAGAATAATATTCATATATATTTTTAAACCTGGCTTTATTGGTTTCCAGAATTAATTGTTCATGAATATATTTCTGATAATCCCTTTGCTATGCAAGTTTCTCATTCTGCTGGATGCCTGTAAATTTCTTTCTTAATGATTCACATTCGATAGTGAAGCCACTTCAAAACTGACTCAACGGCAATTATTCCTGGGCAATATTCATATTTACATCATTTGATCTGTAATGATGTTCTTTGGTCCCTCGGGAGCTGGTGGCAGTCCTCTGCTTCTTCTCACATGGATATGTACATGGCTTGTGAGTACTGGTACTTTTTTCTATAGTTTTATTTTGGAAATTCCTAGTCCTGTTGTGATTGATTTAATCTAATTCCCTTTCTTTAAGTAGTAAATCTTTTTTTTTTTCTTCTCTCTCTATGGAAAAATTCTCCTGTTTACTTGGCTAAACAGAAATAAAATAAGGAGCACAGGAACAATTTTAAAGTCCAAAGAGACACCAACTTTGTTTTAAGGCTGTAGTAGCTGATACAACATCTGCTCGCTCGCTACCTTCTTCAGCCTTCCCTGTGAACCGCAGTGACATGTTCAGAAGTCTGTTAGCTAACACAGGAGTGTTTTTTTTTTTCCAACACTTTCCCATTGATTGTTCACCTGCTCCTTGCCTGTCATATGTCAAATGTGGCCTGCAATGGTAACATTTCAGATTCAAGTGAAAGCCAAAAGAGAAAAACAAACTAAAACCAACTCTTGCCTAAAGGTTTGGGTGAAAAGCTTCCTTCCATCAATTCACTGAATGGATGGGATTAACACTATTACAGCAATTTCCTATTTACAAGTGTCAAAGGTAGTCAGCACAGTGGAAACAAGTATAAGGGAACTTAACACACACACAAAAAGAAATATGGCAGTCAACAGGGCAGACTGGCTTGTAGCACGGTTTCTGTGTCCAGGGAGAGTTAATCTGATAGTGCATATTCCCTCTTATCTTGACTGTCTTGGACAAATATAAATTAAGAGACTTAGTCATTTTAACATGAGGCCACATGCCCATTTTAATACTCCCAATTCTGTGCTTACTTTTCTTAAATAGAAAAAATAAAAACTCAACTGGGCCATTGTTCTACAGTTAAAAATGAAAGCATTTTGCTGACTGGGCTTGAGAGCTAATGATCAGTATTAAGCAAGGTTCATAAAAATATACTTACAATCCTCTCACCCACCCAAGTATACCTAACAGGCTAGTTAAAAATAACACTCCTTACTTACCCACTTCACCTGCACTGATTTTAGGAGAAAAGGTGTAAACAGAAAGAAAGATACCTTATCACCCTAAAAACAAAAATAAAAAAGAAATGTTGAAACAAGAAAAGTTCCCATATCCCCCTTGCAGGACATGTGATGGGGCTGTGGCTGGCTGGTTCGGTGCCCCAGAGCTCCAGCCCCTAAGGGGAGCATGCAAGCGGGCCGGTCGTGAGGATCATGGGCTCTGACCCCATGGCAGCATCTACAGCTGAATGTTACAGCTCTCGAAGCCCCAGTGGGCATGTGTTACAGTGTCCTCTTTTAGCTTAGCCATCTTCAGGGAGCTTGTGTTATTCAGTTCAGTTAGACCCTCTGCATTATTGCAAGGAAAGAAGGGTCTCTTTATCCCAGGGTTCTTGCTCTAGTGTATCAGAAAAATTGGATCACACATGGGCTTGGAGAACGAGTGCAAGGTTTTATTGAGTGGTGGAAGTAGCTCTTAGCAGACTAATGGGGAGCCAGACAGGGGTTGGAGTGGGAAGGCAGTCTTCTCCTGGAGTTGGGACTTTCAGTGGCTGGGATCTCTTCCCACCACCCTTGGCTGAATTTCAATCAGTGTCCACATGGTTCCATAGTCAATGGCCTGCAGGTGTCTGTTGGTGTGTTCTTCCGCAGTGTGTTCCTCTCGACATCCAGCCACTTGTGTGTGTGTCCACTAGGGTTTCTGGTTTGTATAGGCACAGGATGGGGGGCACTGCAGACCAGAATGGTTTTGGAAAATGCAACTTTTGGGCATGAAAGCAAGAGTGCCTGTCCTCACTTAGGACCATGGACTCAGGCCCAAGGGTGGAGCCCTTGCCAGGGACCCTGCCCTTCTCTACCCAGCACTTCCCTGCCCCTCTCCTGTATCAATGTGAAAAATCTTCCTCTAAACAAGCACAATTACACAGACTGCTAGAAACATAGAGAACAATCACCAAGCTAGTTATTTAAAGAAAGTAAACACTTTGCTACACACATCTATATTTAGTCAGTGTGCTCCAAGATGAGTCTTGAGTTTGTAAGTTAATACAATCATTAAGAGAAGGTCTAAGATCATTTGGATATAAAATACTTTCAGAATCATTAGTGGTTAAATGATGGTGCAAAATATTCCACTAGGTGGGCTTGCTAAACCATAATATCAACTTTAAAAATAGACATCTTTGAGATATTAATATTTTTTTCACCGTGACATTTACAAACCCAACTCATGATAATGACAGTGGTCTTAAGACCCTCCTGTCTTCTAACCAAACGAAAAATTAATTAGTGAAGAAGAGAGACAGGAAGGTCAATACAATTTATCCTGGTAATATGCTTCTCAACTTTGTCATGTATTTAATAAACAAGAAAAAAAAACCTTCATGTAACTATTGGTAGGAAAATAACTGAAGCACAAAACAAAAAGCAACACACATTTCACCAGTCACTGCTCGGTAAAAACAGTGATTGCTGCAATATCATGGTGTTGAAGAGCATGCTGGGTCCAGAAGGCTACAAATACAATTATCAGGTCAAAGCCTTCTAATTCCCTTCAAATATTTGATGCTTCCAACAACTAGGACCTTAGAATTGCCCCTAAAAGAGTTTTCTTTGCAGACATTGAAAATGTAGATGAAATATTTCACTCTTGAAGAGAAAAAGATACCTAGAGGCTTTCATTTGTAGTGAAGTATTCCAATAGGCCAGATTAACCAGTAATTTCATAAAAGTGAACAACATGATAATGGTATGTGTAATTATTTTGGGTAGGGGGAAAAGCTGGATTGGTAAGAACTGTTTGGATTTATGATTACAGTTGCCTCACATTTTTTCTCTTTCGAAGTTAATCAAATATTTTTCCTAGAAGAAATAAGCTTGAGAATTATGATAACATTTCTTCTGGAGGTAGCTTCCTGCTGCCACACACTTCCCGCTGGATTAATACTGTTCTTTTTGAGACCTGTCAGATGCTAACAGGAAGTAGATTACTCATCAAAAGTGAGGTAGAAACTCAACAAAAGCAGTCAGAGTGGTCTGGAGTGCGATATCCTGTGACCCTGGACTGCAGAACATCAGAGAAAGCTGCAGAGCTCAGAAGGGCCTGGTTGGATATCACCTGCAAGTACAAGAGTTTGGCTGTCTTTTATGCAGCCTCAGACTGTTGGAAACTCAGTAAGGGTTAAGTGGGGCCGGGCGCGGTGGCTCACACCTGTAATCCCAGCACTTTGGGAGGCTGAGGCAGGTGGAGCACCTGAAGTCAGGAGTTTGAGACCAGCCTGACCAACATGGAGAAACCCCATCTCTACTAAAAAAACAAAATACAAAATTAGCCGTGTGCGGTGGCGTATGCCTGTATCCCAGCTACTTGGGAGGCTGAGACAGGAGAATCTTGAACCCAGAAGATAGAGGTTGTGGTGAGCAGAGGTCGCACCACTGCACTCCAGCCTGGGTAACAACAGGGTGAGATTACGTCTCAAAAAAAAAAAAAGAGTTAAGTGAAAAATCTTAAACCCTACCATCACTGCTGACTTCCCACAACACATCTTTCACTCATGAAAGCTTTTTTGTTGTTGTTACACAATTGTAATTGAAAAATCATGTAAGTTAGCTTTTTGAAGAAGGCAGAATGTGTTTTTGTTTTTAATGTTGCAGTTGCTTTAAAGCTTTCTCTTTTGCTTTTTTATACTTTGGTTCATGATGATGTCACTGGAAATAGATTTAAGAATTTTAAGGCCAAGCACAGTGGCTCATGCCTGCAATCCCAGCACTTTGGGAGGCTGAGGGGGGCAGATCACCTGAGGTCAGGAGTTCGAGACCAGCCTAGCCAGCCTGGAGAAATCCCATCTCTACTAAAAATACAAAAAATTAGCTGAGCATGGTGGCACATGCCTGTAATTCTAGCTACCTGGGAGGCCAAGGCAGGATAATCACTTGTACCCAGGAGGCAGAAGTTTCAGTGAGCCAAAGTTGTGCCACTGCACTCCAGCCTGAGCAACAAAGCAAGACTTGTCTAAAAAATAAAAATAAAAAATAAAATAAAATAATTTTAAGAATTCATTGTGCTCCTTAAAGCAGAGGATAGTTTCTAACCAATTCTGAAAGCAGTCTCAGATTATTTCTTTCATCCTCATTTTATTCTTTCTCTGGTTACATATTCAATTAAATAGTGTTAGTGCTTCTCCTTTGGTAATCAACTTATCTTAACTTCTCTCATAGTTTCAGATTCTGTCTCTCTAAACTGCATTCTTTTTTAAAAATTTATTTTATAATGCATTCTTACTACCTCATACCCTTCTCAAAATTTACTACTTTTCTCGTAAATGTAGCTTTTCTATCATTGAATGCATAATTGAATTTTATATTTTAGTGATTGCATTATTTCCTTTAAAATATTATGTCATTTTGATAGTTTATTTCTTCATACACCTCAAACTTAAATATACTGATCTTGCATACTACTTCTTAATTGTTCGCTATCTGCTCTCTGTGTACATCTTACGCATTTTTTGTTCATAGTTTCTCTTTTTTTATTTTTTTTTTTTGAGACGGAGTCTCGCGCTGTGTCACCCAGGCTGGAGTGCAGTGGCGCGATCTCGGCTCACTGCAAGCTCCGCCTCCCAGGTTCAGGCCATTCTCCTGCCTCAGCCTCCGAGTAGCTGGGACTACAGGCGCCCGCCACCACGCCCGGCTAGTTTTTTTCGTATTTTTAGTAGAGACGGGGTTTCACCATGTTAGCCAGGATGGTCTCGATCTCCTGACCTCGTGATCCGCCCGCCTCGGCCTCCCAAAGTGCTGGGATTACAGGCTTGAGCCACCGCGCCCGGCCGTCATAGTTTCTCTTAACGCTTACTTACTGTAGGCTATCTCCTCATCTGTTTATTAAATGTAACAATGAGCTATATGTTTGAGCTTGAACTTTAGGAATCTGTTTGCTGTTCTATTTATTATTGACTTTATGTTTTAGAATACTACTTGTATTATTATTTGGTGATTTATTAATTTTAGACATTTAATTTGACTTCTTTTTTATTTTTTAAATTTTTTTAAATTTTTTATTATTATTATACTTTAAGTTCTAGGGCACATGTGCATAACGTGCAGGTTTGTTACATATGTATACTTGTGCCATGTTGCTGTGCTGCACCCATCAACTTGTCAGCACCCATCAACTCGTCATTTACATCAGGTATAACTCCCAATGCAATCCCTCCCCCTCTCCCCTCCCCATGATAGGCCCCGGTGTGTGATGTCCCCCTTCCCGAGTCCAAGTGATCTCGTTGTTCAGTTCCCACCTATGAGTGAGAACATGCGGTGTTTGGTTTTCTGTTCTTGTGATAGTTTGCTAAGAATGATGGTTTCCAGCTGCATCCATGTCCCTACAAAGGACACAAACTCATCCTTTTTTATGGCTGCATAGTATTCCATGGTGTATATGTGCCACATTTTCTTAATCCAGTCTGTCACTGATGGACATTTGGGTTGATTCCAAGTCTTTGCTATTGTGAATAGTGCCGCAATAAACATAATTTGACTTCTTACCGTGGGCAATAAGGACTTGGCTGTCAAGCTAGTGCCATTTTTATCAATCATTAAAAAAATTATATTTTAATTTAGCTTGAATTTACTTTCTGTATTTATGTTATTGTGACTTAGTAATTAGTGATCTGAGTATCCCTGATTTATAAAATAAGTGTGTTTGCTGTCCTTATACTTTAAATATTATCTTTTAATCACTGTTATTCTGAAATGCTGTATCAAAGCATGAGACATGCTAGAATCTGTGAAGAAATTTTTAAAACAGAGAATTCTACTGAAGTCAAGGAAGAAGTGAAAGAAGGATGTGGCTTAAACTGTATGTTCTGTGAACAAGGGAGACAATGGAGAAGCTGTTGATACAGGAAACAAAACAAAACAAAAAAGGCAAATAAAAGAGCTGTCTGGCCTAGGCGCGGTGGCTCACGCCTGTAATCCCAGCACTTTGGGAGGCCAAGGATGGCAGATCATGAGGTCAGGAGACCGAGACCATTCTGGCTTACATGATGAAACAAATATACATTCTGGCTTACATGATGAAACTTTGTCTCTAGTAAAAATACAAAAAAAACTAGCCAGGCGTGGTGGTGGGCTCCGGTAGTCCCAGCTACTCGGGAGGCTGAGGCAGTAGAATGGCATGAACCCGGGAGGCGGAGTAAAGTGAGCTGAGATCGCACCACTGCATTCCAGCTCAGGCGAGAGAGCGAGACTCTGTCTCAAAAAAAAAAAAAAAAAGAAAAAGAAAAAAAAACCTGGCTGTTCTGGTAAAGCATCACCATCTGGGTAGGAGAAGGCTGTGTGTCCCGAGCCAAAGCTAATTAATTTGAATCAGCAGTACAATGTGTGAAAATATGGTAAGGAAATGATGCAATGCTTAACTTCAGCATTTTATACTCTTAATAATAAAAAAAAAACCTGCTAGAATTATAACCGTATTATGTCTTCCTAACATGAGAAAATAATACACACAAATATACATAAAAATGCAAATACAAACATATATAATCAATATAAGTCACTGTATTATTTGCTTTTAAAAATATGGAAAGGTCAATCAATAGCAATTTCAGTGAAAAGCTAGAACATAGATTTAAAAAATCAGAAAATCTTAATAAAGAGAATAAACTGTGGTATGATTAAAGACAAAGGTTTGTTGTTTTATGACACATAACTCCAAATGCTTTTTCTAGCAGGTAGAAGAACTATGTTAAAAGCAGGACATCTCCACTCCTCCAGATGAGTTATGTGTTAGGCTGAAGTAAGGAGTACAGAAAGCCCAATTGCTCTATATGATATAAAGCAAGAAGAGTTTTAACTGTTGGAAGGAAGATGGGAACCTGGAGAGAGAAAAGAAAGGGATCAGCACCATGGAATTTTACATAAGAGAAGCAGGGAAGAGACGACTTCTCTAAGAGGCAGAGAGCGGCACAAAAAGGACTTGGGAGCAAACCAATGGCAAACAGGTAACCTTTCCATTGTTTGCCAAGGAGTGTACTATGCACCTCTCACTGTCACCCTTACAGTATTTTCATATAACTCATGACCATCATTAAATATTTGTGTGTGTGTGTAAAAATAGAAACTTTGAAAGAAATTCAGCAGGGAGCAGATGTCTATATCAGAGTCAGTGGTTCTGAAACACAACAATTTGGCCCCCTGGAGAACATTTGACAATGTCTTGGGGCTCTGTTGGTTGTCACAACAGGGAGATAGGGAGTGCTATGTCATGCAGTTTATGTTTACCGGGGATGACAATAAATGTTTTACATTCCATTAAACAGCCTTGCAGAGAGAGAGAGAGAGAGAGAGGGAGAGAGAGAGAGAGGGAGAGAGAGAGAGAAAGAGAGGGAGAGAGAGAGAAAGAGAGAGAGAAAGAAAAAATATCTGTTGCAAAATGTTGATAGCAATGACACGAATAAATTCTGATCCAAATTATTGCGTGTAAAAGCAAAACTATTATACAGAAAAGCAAGTTATGAGCAAAGGAGGTTTCTGGTATAAGACAACAAGTTAGAAAAAATTCCTGGGAATTTTGCATAAAACTCAAAGAATTAAGAGATACCTCACCTTGCCTCAAAGGATGTGAGTTTACTAAGTTCCAGGGCAGCCATGTCTCTAAGAACATCTGGGTTTCTTTTCTACAAAAAGGAAAAAAAAAAATGGTTAGTCATACATTAATTAATTTTAGGGCCAAAGAATCAACTCCAAAGAGTCTCCTGCTCCTCTACAGCAGTGGGAAGACATGCATGAACTAATGACCTGACAAATCCCGATAAGGTAGATAGGGAGCTGCATGGTCTATGGCTTCAGTAAGCAAGGAATTACTCATACCACTAGCACGCTAACTGTCCAAGATATAGGACTGCCATGCTTTAAAGAGCAGGTTCCTGATGACACAAAATATTCACCAGGACATAGAACCTCAGTCTCAACCCTAGGCCTGTCCATCAGTACTGTCCCCAGATGGCTTGGATTCTAGGATCTCTGAAGCTCATCACAAGTACAGATTCAGCGTGGTTCTGAGAGTTTCTTAGTGCTGAGTGCCAACAGGAAGAGCACAGGTAGCTCCCTTGAAAAGATAAGGAAATGATTTTAATGTTTTCAGCCTGTGGGGGAAGAAAAGGGTGAGGGACAAAAAGACCCACTACGAATAGTTAAGTCAGTACCAGCCACTGGGCTAACCCAGGGTCCAGGTGAGGGTAAAGCTGATAGGATGGACTGTAGGGATCCTGAAGCTTCTGGGCACATACAAGAATTTAGTGTGATCCCCTCAAATAAAGCGGGACTTAGGCCGAGTTTTCCAGCAGACACAGAAAGCAGTTCAAGGAGGATATCCAGGCCCAAAAGGAGTATTAGATGGAATTCCTGAGTCTATCCCTCCTGTCTAGGTGAAGGTAAGGGGAAAATGCAGCTTCACACATCAAATAGACTCTGAAGGTCAGAAATGCTGGCAGGGATACATATACTGGAAATCATGAGAGACATCATAGTAAAGCTGTCAGATTCAGTGATTGGTTGGTCTGTCTGATTTATTTGCCTTGTAGGGAACTTTTGTCTGGAGCCAATATACTCAGGCTTGAAACAAGGAAGCCAGGCTCCTCAGGCTACTTGCTATATTAAGCAAGGCTTTGTTTTGGGGTATATTTTTGAAGGTAGCTGGAACTTCATTTTTCATCCCTTCTAAGGAAGAAAATCTTCAGAAAATCTGCATATACCTGGACATTATCTAATAACCCTGATCCCTGATGCTGTCAATTCTCTACAGAGGATGGTCTCTATTTTTTTTTCTTTTATTTATTTTAATTTTATTTATTTATTTATTTTTTTGAGACGGAGTCTCGCTCTGTCACCCAGGCTGGAGTGCAGTGGTGCCATCTCAGCTCACTGCATCCTCTGCCTCCCGGGTTCACACTGTTCTCCTGCCTCAGCCTCCCGAGTAGCTGGGACTACAGCACCCGCACCTGCCACCATGCCCGGCTAATTTTTTTGTATTTTTAGTAGAGACAGGGTTTCACCATGTTAGTCAGGATGGTCTCGATCTCCTGACCTAGTGATCAGCCCACCTCAGCCTCCCAAAGTGTTGGGACTACAGGCGTGAGCCACCGTGCCCAGCCTATATTTTTAATTTTTATTCTTATAAATTTTGACATGTACTCATTTTTATTTTTTTAAATGGACAACATTGTATGTATTTACCATGTAAAAGTTGTTTTGAAGCATTTATACATTGTGGAATGACCAAATCTAGCCAATCAACATAGGCATGACCTCACATATTTATCATTTTTGTCATGAGAACTCTTTACATCCACTTTCACAGCATTTTTCACGAATACACTCTATTATTAACTGTAACCACCATGTTGTACAATAGATCTCTTGAACAATGGGGAGTTCTTGAAATAATTTAATAAGGGGCTTGCTTTGATCCACCTTTGGTTTCAGACAATTTACTTCCACACAGCATTATGGACAATATATCCCTAAAGACTAACTCTAAATGCATGGAGACCTCTAGACTCTAGTAATAGCAGACTATAGACATTCATTTAAAACCAAAGTTATGTTGTTGCTAATGACAGGATCTTAATCTTTTTATGGCTGAATAGTACTCCATTGTGTTTAAGTACCACATTTTCTTTATGTCCAGAAATAAATCAGTAGAAGTAGAAATAGAGAAAAATGGCAAAATGAAGGCATGACATTCCAGCTACATGTTGCTGAATAAATGTTTAAAGCCTCTAAGTCCAAATATTATAAAACAAAACCACCATGTTATCATGCTCAAATCCACTGTGGATTAGATAATTCAGAAAAAGGCACAGTGAGGATGGGTCCTTATATTTCCACAACATCTGGTGTACTGCATAAGTCTCAGGATTGGAATAAGCAAAGCTGCATGACCCATATCATGGTCTAAAACTATCACACATATAAACGAAAGAATCAATATAACTTGATGTGACATTTCAATGTAATGCAATTTCAAAAAAAAAAAAAACACTTTGGGTTCTTAATTTTTGTTATTTACTAAATAATTGCTGATGGATCAATTGTAATCATTCAATAGCAACTTAAGTTAGCAGTTGCTGTTTTCATAAATACCTTTAATTTCCTCAGAATTATTGCAGCATTATAAAAGAATGCTAAGATTATAACTATACATATATACATGAGACATTGATCACATTTGTCTATGGAACATGGAAGTTAAAATATTTGGCATATTTGAAAATATACAATTTGATAAATTCTATAGATGCACATAATTAGAATACAGAATTTTAATATTTTCTATTAATAAGTGACAGTAGATAATATCAGATGTGGTTAAAATTAGTGCTTAGCTGCTTAACATTTTATTCCTGATTTTTCAAGGCATTTAACAATAGAAAATAATCTATTATTTTAGGATTGAAATTTATGTTGAACAAATTCTTGATTAGAGTAATTCAAGCAATGATGAAAACATTTGACATTAAGATACACTTAGGAACAAATATCCTCCTAAATAAGTTGAAGTTTTGTGCAAGTGTAATAGAGTCATGTGAGTTAACCAACTTCTAAATAATTAAAGTAGCATTCACAGCTTTCTAAAAATATAGGTGTCTAGTCACCCAGGAGATCAGCCTATAGCTGAGAGCCTGTCTGACATGCCATGGTTATTAATGGTACTAATCAAATTGAAGCTAGCCAGCTCTCTTGCAAAGCGGTTGATTGGGAAATGCAACTGAGCATGATCCTTCTTTTAACAAAGAGAAGGATTTCCCATGTTTTGATTCTTTTCTGACTTCTGGTCTGAAAAGTTGTAGTTAATTTTATTTGGAGCTGGCAGATGATTCTTATTATTATCACAGAGCATTAGTCACATAAAACCTGAAGTGTTCCTTCCAAAATATTTTCTGTTGTTTCTTTTAAGGTTCAAAAGAAACAATTTTTTTGAAATAATATCAGTCCAAACTCAACCAACCACATACACAAACCTGCATGTGTGTGCACTCACATATACTAATTAAAGAATTTGAAGCTGTGACTTGATCTGTGTCTAGAATAATGTGAACCTAAATTATTCAGAAAGAATTAGAAGCTTTTCTCCTTCTTTTAGGCATTGTCAATTTCCCTTAAGTTCAAAAATATTCGTAGCTTTTTATTCAATTAGCCAAGACATCATCAAGAGTAACTTATTTTTCAAATTTTCTTTTCGCTATCATCCAAAAAACTCTGGTGATGCACAAATAAATGACTTCTAGAATTAGCTGTGGGAATTGAGGTAAGTTACTTAATATTTGTGAGCTTTCGTTTCTCAATTGCAACTGCAGGATTTTTTATCCACCCAATAATGTTGTGAGGATTGTATAAACAAGACTAGACGTATAGAATGTGCATATTTATGGTAACACACTTCGAAACTACATTGCCTATTTTAGATCTTAAGAGAAAAAGACTTTTGGGTGTGAGAGGAAACAGAAATAAACATACTAAATCCAGACTACACAAATCAATTTTATATTAGACACATATGTGGCTACAATACTAATGTTTTCAAGGGAGGGAAACGTGTTTGAGCAGTCACATCAATGCAGCCTCAGACCCCCAGCAACACCTGATTTAGTTCCTCTGTTGACATCAATCTTTAAACATTAAACTAGAACCAAAATCAATTCTTTACAAAGGAGAAAAGCTCTTTGTAAATTCAGACTTCGAAACAGTTTTCGGTAATCTTCTATACATCACGAATCCCTGAATAGATTAGAGTTTGGATTAAAGTTATACAAAATTAGAGAAAAAGCAAATGTCTGAGCTAAACTCCTTACATAAACTTTTTTTTTTTTTTTTTGATACGGAGTCTCGCTTTGCCGCCCAGGCTGGAGTGCAGTGGCCAGATCTCAGCTCACTGCAAGCTCCGCCTCCCGGGTTCACGCCATTCTCCTGCCTCAGCCTTCGGAGTAGCTGGGACTACAGATGCCCCCACCGCATCCGGCTTAATTTTTGTATTTTTAGTAGAGACAGGGTTTCACCGTGTTAGCCAGGGTGGTCTCCATCTCCTGATCTCATGATCCGCCCGCCTCGGCCTCGCAAAGTGCTGGGATTACAGGCGTGAGCCACTGTGCCCCGCCTTTACACAAACTTTTAGTTCTCAGACATGCAGACAAGTTTTGGACAAAAATAAACCTGTCAGCTATAAGAATTACATATATCTATGGAAAGCGAGTAAAAAATATATTCTTTTCCTTTAGTTATTTTAAAGGTAGTCCAAGAGGAATGAAGGATATAGAAGATGTCAACAGTTCTACAAATCAAATTTGCCTGAGTGAATATTTATAGAACTTAAACCAACAACTTTAAGACACATATTCTTTTCATGTGATAAGTAATATTAACCAATATTTACCAAATCATAAGTTTCCATTTATTTCCAAAAATTGAAATTATGTAGCCTGATGTATGACCAAAGCGGAGATAAGTTAGGTGTCATTAGCATTAGGAGAGCTAAAGAATATCTAATATTCGAGAATTAAAAAAATAAAAACAACTTCTAAATAACCTGAAAGACAAAAAACATGTAAAGGGAATAAGAAAATATTTTAAATTAAGTGACAAGAAAATTTAACATATTAATATTGGTAAAATTCAGTTAAAGCAGAACTATGAGAGAATATTAGATTTAAAAGCTTGTATAAGAAAAGAGATATGTTTAATAACAGTGATTTATGTTTCAATTGCAAGACACTAGAAAATATGGCCAAAGTATGCAAAGTAAGTAGAAGAAATAATGTAACAGACATAAGAAATTAATGAAATAGTAAAAGGCAACAAAAATTTGAAATGTCACGAATTAGTTATTGGAAAAAAGATATTAAACTTAATAAGTCTATATCAAGACTCATCAAGAGAAAAGAGAAAAACTAAAAACTGACAATATTTGGAATGAAAGAGAGAATACCACTACGGTTCCTAGAGACACCAAAATAACATTGACTAAAAAAGAAACACAATGTCTGTTTCTGTGTGTGTGTGTGTGTGTGTGTGTATGTTTTGTGTGTGTGTACACAGTATTCTTTTACAAAATTACCCCCACAGAAAAAAAAATGTGCCCACTGGTAATTACAAGATATTTACAAAAAAGTACATATTTTTATTTAAATTGGCAGATATATAGTCCAATGAAACAGAATAGAGAGCCCAGAAATAAACTCTTGCATATACAATCAACTTACCTTCCACTAGGAAACTAAGAATACACAATGGGGAAAGAATAGTCTCATCAAGAAACACTGGTGGAGAAAACCGAATGCCTACAGGCAAAAGGGTAAAATTGGACACTTACACCATACACAAAAAATCAACTCAAATATGGATTAAAAACTTAAATGTAAGACATAAAATTGTAAAATTCCTAGAAGAAAACATGGGAAAAATGCTACTCTACATTGGCCTTTGCAACAGTTTCTTGAACATGATAACAAAAGCAGAGGCAACTGTAGCAAAAATGCATGTGTAATTACATGAAACCAAAGTACTTTTGCACAGCAAAGGAATCAACAAAGTAAAGAGACAACCTATGAAACAAGAGAAAATCTTTGCAAGCCAAAAAAGCAGTTAATATCTAAAATACAAAAGGGACTCCTACAACTGAGTAACAAAAAATATCACAATTTAAAACTAGGTAAAAGATTTAAATAGATGCTTCTCTAAGGAAAGCATACGAATGACCAACAGGTATATAAAAACAGTTTCCACATTACCAATCATCAGGAAAGTTCAAATCAAAACCACAATGAGATGTCAACTCATAGCGGTTAAGATAACTATTGTAAAAAAATGTTGCTAAGGATATAAAGGAAATCCTCGTACACTGTTTATGGAAGTGTAAATTGGTTCAGCCACTATGGAAACAGTATGGAGAGTCTTTGAATAATTGAAAATAGAGCTACTATATGATCCAGAGATTCTACTTCTGGAGATATACACACACACACACGCGTATATATACGAGATTTAATTTCATCTTGAAAATATATATCTTGAAGAGATATCTGCTTCCATGTTCACTGCAGTATTATATACAATAGCCAAAACATAGAAGCAACCTAAATGTCCATTGATGGATGAATGGGAAAAGAAAATGTGCTGTTTACATAAATGGCACCTTATTCAAATCTTTATAAGACAGAAATACTATCATTTGTGACAATATGGACCGATGTGAATGACATTATACTAACTGAAGAAAGTCATAATAAGAATGACAATTGCCACATGATTCTACTTACATGTGGAATCTAAAACAGTCAAACCCATAGAAGCAGAGAGTAAAATAGCAGTTGCCAGAAGCTGAGGGGAGGGGAAAACAGGTAGGTGTTGATCAAAAAGTGCAAAACTTCAGTTACGCAAGATGAATAAATCCTAGAAATCTACTGTAGATAATAGTCCCTATATTTACCAGTACTGTATCATATACGTAAATGTTTGGTAAGAGATTAAATCTTATGTTGTATTCTTATCACAAAAATAATAAAAAAGAGAGTGGGAGGAAATTTTTGGAAGTGATAGATACATTTGTGAAATTGTGCTGATGATTTCACAGGTGTATACTTATTTCTAAAGTCATCATTTGTATACATTAAATATGTACAGCTTTTTGTATGTCAATCATATTTCAGCAATTTTTACAAAGAAGTTATTCAATAAGCAAAAATATGAATAAAAATGTTCTCCATCTCAATAGTCTACCAGGTATTAACATAATTTTACTAGCAAGTCAGTTTAGCAAGATCACTGAATACAAAGTAAACATACAAAAATGATTTTATTCTATGCCCTTGCTACAAACAATTAGAAAATTAATTCTTATATATTATTTACAATAGCATAAAAATCAAATTTCTCTGAATATATTGAATGTTCGATATCTCTACATGGAAAATTCCAAACTAGAACTGAGAAAAATTAAAGGGCCAAATAAATGAAAGGGGCTGTCTTTTTCATGGATTGGAAGACCCAAGATTATTAAGATGTTGGTTGTTTCGAAATCTATGTGTTCAATTGATAAAGTCCCAATCAAAGTACAAGCAAACGAATGCTATCTCAACCACATAATCAAGGTTAATATCTTCATGTTGATAGTCACGTTCATAACATTTACCCTTGATACAATTTGGTAAAATGACACTTCACCTCTGTAGTCATCCTCCAAATAACTCATAACCGTAGTTTAACCATTAAAAAATAAGACAGTCAAACTGAGGACCATTCTCCAAACTGTCTAAACCATATCCCTTAAAACTGTCAGGGTCATCAAAAGCAAGCAAAGCCTAAGAAACTGTCACGAAACAAAGGATATTAAAGAGACATAACTAAATATAATGTGGGATCTTGAATGAGATCATGGAACAGGAAAAAGATACTGGGTAAAAACTAGTGAAATCTGAATAAACTGTGATTTAATTAATAATACATTATATTAATCTTGGTTCCTTAGTGGTGACAATGAACCATAACAATGTAATATGTTAACAATAGCAGACACTGGGTAGGGGTATATGGAAACTCTCTGTAATATCTCTGAATTTTTTGCGTAAGTACAAAAATACCCTAAAATTTTAAAAATATATTAGAAACAAAAATGGTGAACTAGAAGATTGTAGAACATCTCAAAATTGTGTCCACTTAGTAACGTAATAATGATGAAAAACCACTTTATCAGACAATTTAGAGTTGAAATTCCTAGAATGAGTTTGTCATGATTGTTCAGACAATAGAAACTAGTTTTCTACTTTATACAATTTTTACTCTGAAAATAATTTTAGAATAACCACAAAATATTTTCTAAGTATTGCAATAGTATATTAGTGTAAGATTATCATGTATCTTTCATGGCATTGTTCATTAGAAAATCTGAGATTACTTTTGCAAATGTAAAGTATTACCTTTATTTTAGCATTATGCAATTTGACTTTCATTCTAACTGGGAAGATATCAAATAATTTAATCATTTATTCTTAATATTTCATTGTTTTGAATACATCTTTGAAGGTCCTGAATATTATAATACTTTTAATTATTGTGATACTTTCCATTTCAAAGATCAAATTAGTATGAGTGGGAACAGATAAATCAAGAATTAACTGAGAGCCTCTAGAAGGGTTTGATTTCTGAAGTTTCAGGTAACATACTGAGAGCAAGGGCTCCACAGTAAGCAGTTTCTAGTGGGCCATATATTCTCCAACATTTCTTTTGACCCCACTGTTTGTAATCTACTCATTGGGTGAAGTAGATTCTGTGGAAGAGTGTAAAAGCTTGATATATCCCTCTTTTCTCCACACTCTGCAAGATTTAGTAAGAAATCATTCTTATTCCTTAAGATGAACCCTCTATTAATCATTTTCCAGACAGCTCAGCAATAAACCTCTTGGATTTAACAAAATACATTAAAATAAAGGCATCCTTTTAAATTTAACTTTATCATGTTTAAAAAATATCATTAAATGAATTATTTAGGTTGAATTTATCACATCTAGCTCGTTAAAGATGCTCCTTAAAAGATTCACACTATTTCTACTTCACATAATTTTGCTTTGATGTTTGTTTCCAGTAGCAATATAAACTGAAGTCAGTATCCTTAGGACCTGTGTCACCCCACATACTAACTCAGATTTTGAAATATGCCCATATGGATATAAATGAAAAACTAAATAAGTAAATAAATGAAGGAGAAAGGATAGCTCCTCCCTGAAAAGTATGTACAATGAATACATGTAGAAGGAATTAGGGAAAAGAAAGTCATCGTTAGAAACTCACAATAATCACCCAGGCAAAATCCACTGATGAACAGAGAGGATATTTACAACGTCTCGAAGTATCTCCACAAAAATATTTATCAATTCTAAAGGAAAATGTGGTACCTTTACGGTAGAGAATGCTGGTAGACACCATCCTAAATAATATTTATGTCACCAATAATAAAATACGAAAATCATAATTCCTGACATGATACAGTACATTGGGTATATCACTTCTACAGTATTTTTGCCAAAAGTGCATGATCTCAATTTAATGAGACATCAGATAAACCAAAATTCACAGATATTTAACAAAAAAAAATTACTAGTATTATTAAGAAATAGCAAAGTCATGAAAAACAAGAAAAGACTCGAGGAACCGTCATTTGGAGGACACTGAAGTGACATGAGTAAATCCTATGAGGAATTCTGAATTGGATCTTAGGACAGACACACAATACTGTAAAAGAAAAGCTGATGGTATTCAAACTAATTGCATAATTACTTAATAGTACTGTGCCAACATTAATTTCTTAGTTGTGACTCTTGCATTAGTCATGAAGAGGTTAATGTCAGAGAAAGCTGGGTGAAGACTACATGTGAGCACCCTATTCTTTCCATAACTATTTTTTTAGCAGAAAGTCTGATTTAATTAATTTAAATAATTAAAAAGGGCTTAACACTGCTTTTCCAATTATTTCATTTACCATAATTTGTGCTGAACTTTTACTTTTTTCTTTTTTTATTATACTTTAAGTTGTACTTTTTATAACATTTTTAAAGATTTAAAATTATTTCAAAATTAAAAGTTAAAAACCAAGCAATTGATTCTTACATAATATGCTCTAAGTTGAACACATTGCAAAACTAAAACTATTAGCAATATAGTTGCCACAAATTATTAAATTCTCAAGGACTGCAAAATGAAAATTAGAATTGTGTTTATGAAGTACTTTGATCAGAATCAAATTACAATGGAAAATAAGAGATGCTTCTTGGTTCAGATGATACGCATATCCTTTCACTCAACATAATCATACATACCCAACCATGTTTGTATTATTTTAAAATCTAATACATCATATTCTATTTATACAAATTTGAACAGTTAGCTAGACAATATTTATCAATTTGAATATGATACTCCATGATAACACTGATGTACTTCATACTCATTGAAAGCAATTCTACCTATACAAAGAGGTTATCTAAGCCTCAAGCAAAGTTTGGTTGGGTATAAAGAATACATTGATCGTTTATGTAATAAAATCATAGAATGGGATATCAGGGGATTATGTTCCTAGGGAAACCAAAAGCAGATGAAAAGTAGACCAAAGGGTTGTAGTTGAAAGTGGAAGAAAAGCAAATTAATGTTAGTTGTAGTTTAATATATGTGAGACTAAATCTAGAAGATTACACTAATATACTCATTTGTTCCTTACAACTATGTGGAGTAGATTTGATCATTATCCCAATTCTGTACACATGAAACCTGAGGTACAAGGAGGCTAAGTAAATCAGGTGTTATGGATTGAAGAGTGTATCCAAAAAGCTGTGTCTAAGACCTAAGCCTCCGTACCTGTGAATGTGACCTTATTTGGAAATAGTTTCTTTGCCGATGAAATAAGGTTAAAATGAGGCAATAAGGGATTGGGGTGAGCCCTAATCTAATGACTTCTGTCCTTGTAAAAAGAGGAAAATTTGGAAACAGATAGACACAGGAGGGGAACACTACCTTGTTGTGGTGATAGAGACACAGGTTGGCATGATGTGTCTATCAGTCAAGGAATGCCAATAATTGCCGACAACTTCTTGAAACTAGAAGAGTAGCATGGAAAAGATTTCCCCTCCTTGCCACCAGAAGGAACAAACCTTGCCAACACTTCGCTTTTGAAATTTTAGCCTCCAGAACTGTGAGGCAATACATTTATTTGAAGGCACTCCGCTTGTGGAACGTTGTTACAGCAGTCCTAGAAAACAGTTTACAGGACTATGAAGTGCATGTATTTGAACTCAGCCATACTTAAGATTCCTCGAATTTAATCTTACTTTGTAAAATAAATCAATCTGACGAAAGCCTTAAGACATGCATCGGACCGAAAACACAGAATGAAATCCTGTGTTCTCCTGGCATTTAATCTGGATCACATATTATGATTACATTATGATAATTCGGGAGCAAATGTTCTCCTGAACATGATAGGCAACAATAGCAGGTTGCTAGGCAACCCACAGCTGGGCTGCAGCAAAGGAGGCAGCACGACCTTGCACCGGCCCAAAGAAAGACATACTCTAGAGTACATTCTGAGATAAAACGGGTGGATCCCTCAGTTGCTATGGATTCAAATCTCCTTCTCTTTTCTATATCTATGTGTGTAGATATATGTGTGTATATCTGTGTGTGTGTGTGTGTATGCACACACATGTGTATTTAAATGCACCTACTTTCTTGACCAATTTAAAAAAAGAATGACTCCTTTGAGGTGGTCCTTCCTGTCTAAGCTTGAGTTTCTATTTCAATAACTGCAATTTCATCTTGGTAGGCTGCTCATCCGGTTAGGGTTGCTGTTTCTAGACTACACCTTAGCAGTGTGGAAATTACTGATGCACAGATCCTTTGTGATCTTATATTGGAATGTTGGTGTTTCACCCCTATACATTATGTTAAATTCTAAGAAAAAAATGCACCTCATAGGTAATGGATGGAGAAACACTGATCAAGACATTTTTGGATTCTAAGTTACCAAAGTATTGAACAAAATCTCTCAGAAGTACAGTGCAGCCAATGTCAAATGGGAAACCTGTTCATATATTATGAACTTCTAAGAGTAGTAACATCAAAAGTTACATAATAAACAATGGCTCTGATTGTCCATCATCCCATTCATTTAACTGGAGAAAAGCAAATAAATACCGACTTAGTACACAAGGTACTGAAGAGCCTAGTAAGACTCAAAATTCATCATTAATTAATTGATCCTGAAAAACATGTTCCTATTCAAGTAATGTCTGGAAAAAAAAAGACAGGATAAAGGGAGATTTGAAAACTGTTTCTTTATACACATCAAAGTTAGCAAAGCCATCCACTATGTGTCATCTGCAGAGGAGTTAAATCAAAGGACTTTTTCTGGACCATCTAACTTGGGTAAATTCTTCAAAGGCACATTATTAGGAAGGATGTTATATTCTTCAGTCAGTGCTCCAGAATCACCATTGAATGGAATTTATGGAAACCCACTGAATTTCAATAGCACGCAAAGACCTAGAGCAAACTCTTGTGCTCCTAGAAGTAGTTTTAGAAAAAGCTTAGCTCAATCCTCAGACAATATTATGCATATTACTAGTGACAAAAATGGTAAGGTCCCACAACTGTTCACATTCCATTCAGAGTTCATTTCTTGCACCTTCATCTATAACCAGATCACACTCCTTAATTAGAGCTATAGATATTACAGTCTTGTAAGTACTAACAGCTATCCATTAGAGTACCTCTGCACTCATGTATGCTAACGAGAAACTATCAGCAATAAGAAGTATGAAATGAGAGTGAATATTTGGGGTAAGGATTTATTAGGTCTTATGCTGCTGGTGTAAAGAAATTGGCTTTACAATGGCCCAGGTGCAACTTTCACTTTAGGTTATTGGATGGTTCATCTCTTTCCACTGAAATCGAGCTGGCCTCAAGTTTCTGGGACTTTGATGGATCACAATTAATGGAAATAGAAATCCACCTGCTGACATATGTGTAGAAGATGATGCTACAGTTTGGGCTAAGGATAAAGCTACTAATGAGGACCAATAATTAACTGAAAATGAAAGTTATAGAACAGAAAATGAATAGACCATGAACCATGATGCTAAAATAGATACCTGAGTGAAGGTGTGAATAATATTTCCTTGTCTTCTTTATCATCTTCTGATAACAATGATTTAAGTGAAGACTTCAGAGAATATTTAATAGGTGCAAAAGACTTCAACAGAACTTGAATAACTCTAGAGGAAATTTATCTCAAAGAAGAAAAATATGAAAAGGTACCACCCCAGAATATATCTGATTCTCTCAAGGAAAATGAAAAATCATTCAGTGAAACTGATAAATAGATATAAACATCTCTAACATGAGTGCATATGCAAAACATACTTCTAGGAATAATTTGATTTTACCAGACAGATTTTAGAGCTAGTTCTTCATTTGGACTCTCCATCTGATAGCTGTAATGGAACATACATGTGGAAAGAAGAGGGCTTGGAACCCACTGGAAATGTCTATCCAATTGGGAGTTATGAGTCCTATGAAATGAACAGTATAGATATTTTGAATAATCTTGAATTTTGTGAATTTGAGGATGATGGCCTTATGATACACATCTTGAAAATGTGGAGCATGAAAATATGATCTGCTTTGACTGACCAGACAGAAGTGTTCAACAGCCTCACGAAGAATTGTGGAAAAGGTCACCCTAGAAGTTGAGTAGACAGGAACACTACCATCTCAGTCATCCTAACCACTATGATTACCATGGAAAAAGTAATATGAGTGGAGGCTCTCCCTATAGTGAACCTTCTTTGGGTCATTTTGAAAGCTATGGAGAGACACCCCTTTTCCAGGTTCAGAAAATGTTTGTAGATGTACCAGAAAATGCAGTGATGCTGAATGAGATGACCCTCCAACACATGGTTCAGGATTGGACCTTTGTAAAAACTCAGTTACTCAAGCTGAAACACCTCCTGCATCAGCATGAAGGAAATGGTTCATGGCATGATATTCAACTATCGTTGCCATCTAGTACAGAACCAGAAGTTGGTGATGAAGTATAGGAGAATGAAGATTTATTAAATGAAATAAAATGAGTTAAAGAGAAAATAAACACAAAAGATGAAAAGATCCAACAAATAGAACTTCAGTTTGCAATTTACTATAACCACCACCAAAAATTAAGGAGGAAAAATGCACACATACTGATAAATATACCAAAACACCCTGGAAACAAATTCCTCCTCAAGTGCTACAACCTTCCAGCAGCCTTCCCAGACCAACAGACCATGCCAGGAGAGAATGAATATAGCCACAACATAGGGAGATCCCCAGCGAAGGTGCAATCCAAGACATGTGTCAGGGCTTCGCATATCTGGATGAAGGCTTTACATATGACTTGCAATAAGAAAGCAACTATGGTTTGGAAAACCAGCCTTTTTCATCAGGCCCACATTAACAATGGATGTGGCTAAGAGTACATTTTCTGAAACAAACTTGAACATGACTGTAAATGCTCAAGAGCCTTATCATTTGCCAAGTGATAAAATTAGTGACATGCAGTTTATACCCACTTTTCTTCAGACACCTCTCCAGTCTAGTACAGTAGACCAGGCTAAGAGAGTTAGAAGCTGTACATTTCATCTCATGTCCTTGCAGCTTTTAAAGCCATCCATCTTGATTCTGTGATACCTCCTCCAGTTTCTGAATCATCTCCAAGCAGGACTCCCACTTGGAAGAAGTCTTTGATAATCACAGCATGTAACTCAGCAAAACTTCAGTCAACATCAAGTAAGAAAAAAAATTGTACAACTAATCGGAATCTGAGAGTGCCTAAGCTCTGCCACCCTTCAGGTTCTTTCAAACAAAAACAAATAAACAACCTCCAACAAGAGCCTCAAAGCTTCTAAGCCAAACAAGCATCTCAAACACACTAAGACAAAGAAAATAAATCATGTAGAATCCAAATGGCAATTTACATTTTGGGGATTCTTTGGCCTCTAATCATTATTCCAGTCTTCTTAAACCAAAGATATATTAAGTACATAGCCGTCACCTGCCAATTTGTTTTTTAAAAAACCATCTGTTCTGTAATCATTTTTTATGCTGTTTGCTAATGTAGTACAGGCTCTATTGAAAACCTGGAAATTTTAAAATTGAAATTGGAAAGCTTCTACTAGTTTCACTCTTCCATATTCTGGTTCCAAGTACATGTCATTCGAGCATACTTATCTCAAGTAAATGCAAATGTTTGCTTACCCATTTCAGAGGCCTGCCAAAGGCTCTAATCATGTTATTTATCCCCCTGTACTTCGGAAAATTCATATTACGCTTAGCAGGCAAGAAGTATGGTTTCCTGGCTTAATCCTGTTAGAATCTCTATTCATTGTAGTTATTAGAACCTCACTCCTTTTCACTTGTATCCCCTGTGAATATGGCTATGATTTTAACTAAAGACATGGGAATTAATGGAAGTTCGTAGTCTGTAAGTAGAGTTCTGGCCAATGCTTTATATATTTAAAAGGTCTATACAAAAACTTTGTGATGAATAAAGGAGATTAGGCTTCTAATAATTAAACAAATATTTTAATATTTGCATTATTTAAATAGATTTTAACCTTTAAGATTTCTCATTCCTTGAATTCTTTGAGTTTAGGTAATTTCAGTAAAAATCCTCAGGTGAGATACAGATTTTAAAGCTTTTTGAGGTTGCCATATGATGTGGAAACTTCTATCCTTAAATGATAATTTGGAAAGACAATTATTTCACTAAATTAAAATGTTTTAATTTATGAATTTTGTTGAGAAATTTTGACTGGGTAGCAAAAAATAGGTAATATGAAAGTAAATACAAATATTTTTATATAGTCCATGGTTTTTTGTTTGTAATAAATTTTAATTTTCAAAAATATTTTGTTGAGGCAAAACTGGTATATAATAAGCTGCACATATTAAAATGTTCAATTTAATAATTTTAACATACATATACGTGTGTTTTATATATATACACACACATACAGCTGATCCTCTGTGCCTGTGGTTCCACATCAAAAAATTCAACCAAATTCAAATTAAATATATTCAAAATAATAGTAGTATATACAGTTTATGTTCTAATAAACAGAGATAAACTTTCTTGAAAATGTTTCTAATTATTTTAGAATATTTAGCTATGGTTTGGCTCTTTTCCCCAGCCAAATCTCATCTCGAATTGTAATCCCCATAATTCCCAATTGTTAAGGGTAGGACCTGATGGGAGGTGATTGGATCATGGGACTGTTTCCCCCATGCTGTTCTCATGATAGTGCACACTCATAAGATCTGATGGTTTTATAAGTGTTTGACAATTCCTGCTATACACACTCTCTCTCACCTGCCACGACATAAGACATTCCTGCTTCCCCTTCCGCCATGAGTATAAATTTTCTGAGGCCTCTCCAGCCATGCAAAACTGAGAGTCAATTAAACTGTTTTGTCTTTGTAAATTATGCAGTCTCAGGCAATTCTTGATAGCAGTGTCAGAATGATCTAATACAATTGTTTTTAGATTATTTCAGATCTCAGTATCAATAATTCAATTAGATCATCACTGAATTAGTTCAGCAAATATTCTTGTACAAATACACTATAGTGTTGCAAAATTAGTATTTGCAATTGATCATTAACCATCATCTCTGAAAATGTACTGTTCAAATAACCCAATTATGTATTAGCAAACACAATTAAAAATAAAAAACACATTTTACAATTTATTAAAACAACATAGGAAAAAATGTAACAAAAAATACAAGATAACAATAAAAAACAAGAATTCATAAGTAAAATTTTAGAAAAACGAAGTAAATGAAAAGGCATACTGTGTTCATAAATTTTATCATTTTATCATTTCATATTCAGTATGTCTATTTTCTCCAAAAGGATTTTTATAATTACATAAGGTCTCAATCAAATTTCAGTAGCAATTTTGTAAAAATTGATTATTCTAAAAGCATATAAAGGTTGGAAAGGCCTAATATAGTGAAAACAAATTCGTAAAATAAGGAAGTTGAAGCATTTAACACTGTGGTTTTGAGAATTAATTTAGACTGGGAGCATCATATAATTCATCAAAAATATTTTAAATAAATACTACTCAAAATAATTACTGGGCACAGGTATTTTATCAATAAATTGGATTATAAAATTTGATCTTAAGACTATGAGTAATGTCTATTCTTTTAAATGCTGTCTGCTTACTAATGAAAAAATATGGCTTAACAAAATTAGAACCAAGTTAATGAATAAATATCCAATTATGAAATTTTCAGAAAAGCAAGGATAATCATCAAAATCTAATAAAATAAACTAAAATAACATGAATAAGACATCTTTAGGTAATTGTAGTTACTTTGTTTTATCTATATTTTGTATATATACAATACTATATATTGCTTCAGTAAGAATTTATCAAATGCCTATTGAGCTGATCACCAGAAACTGAATTGAATGGAAGCCTTCATCAAATACTTACTGAATGCCAGGCACTGAGTTGAACGCTCCGATTCAGACATGAATAAAGCTAGGTGCCGTGGCTCATGCCTATAATCCCGGCACTTTGGGAGGCCAAGGCGGGTGGATCACTTGAGGTCAGGAGTTCAAGACCAGCCTGGCCAACATGATGAAATCCTATCTCTAATAAAAATACAAAAATTAGCCAGGCGTGGTGGTGCGCACCTGTAATCCCAGCTACTAGGGAGGCTGAGGCAGGAGAACCACTTGAACTCAGGAGGCAGAGGTTGCAGTGAGCCGAGATCGTACCATTGCACTCCAGCCTGGGAGACAAGAGTGAAACTCCATCTCAAACAAACAAAATGAATAAGATACTCAGTCAATTTAGTTGTGGTGCATAACGGTGGGGGTAAAATAAGAGAGGAAACAAAAATAGAATTGTATTTTTTATTTTATGGAAAGTACAGGCTTGTCTGAGGCTGAAACATAGGCAAAGGCTGAGAATATAGAGAGGAAAAGATTTCCTCTGTTTCGTGAGTCATGAAACAACAAATTGTACTCTGGTTCTATTAAAGGCATGTATTCATAAGTAGAGCATCTTCTGTCTTTGCTACTCTAGGATTATAGGAATATTATGAGTAAAACCTCTATGCTTAATCACATTCTAAAACCTGTTCATCAAAGCTGTAAAGTTACCCTCGGTCTGTTTAGCATGAGTTTTCATGGCTGCCCCGAAACCCTGAAGTGGGTTTTCTTTTCTCCATCTTCTCAGAAACCACAGTCAGATTCAAGAAAACGTGATTCTTGGACACTAAATGCTCCCCTGTCCCAGATGACAGTCACTGTTCATATTAGATTAAATTCTTCAAAACTAGTTCATCACAGTGTACAGATATTTAACGGATAACCTGGCAGAGAACAATACGATAGAACAGAGAGACAGAAGCACCACCCAACAGTTAGTAGAAGTATGAACCAGTGAGAATGAGACTATTCAAGATACTGAACATACTTGAATAGAATCAGTTTATCAAATTGTGCCTGTGTTTATTCTAGGATTGGTTATCCGAGCCCATGTATTACAAGATTGCGTAAACAAAGGGATTAATATATGTCTTTAGAAAATTTGATACATTCCTGATGTCACTGCAAAGTCACTATCTTCATATTTGAGATATAAAAGTAAACATAAAGTAGTCATCTTCTATCATGCAATATTTGTCAAAAGTAGCCCAATTATTTATTTAATACTTAGCTCCTAATTTTAATTTATACATGTTGGTAGTTACATGTGAGTTTAAATACATTTTTTCTCATAATCACTGGTGTTATTTTTTACTATTAAGTCTCAATATTTTTTAGTATTTACTGTGAAATACTAGTCTCCATTTTAAGTGTACATTTTACTCAAGCCAATAATATCAGGATATTAAAGAAATGTTGTATGCCATCTCCTGAGGCTTTTAAAAAATATCCTTATTGATAGAGTCATGCTCTATTGGCAAAAATAAAACACTACAATTAATTTAGCATGTTTGAACTCAGTATAAATAATAAGTAAGCATGTCTAAGGAATGATTTATTAAACATTATTTCACTAAACAATGACTACCTACACATAACAGTTTAATCCTTTTGCTTTTTTAAATTTTTTTTTAACTTTTATTTTAGGTTCCAGGGTACATGTGCAGGTTTGTTATACAGGTAAACTGTGTGTCATGAGGGTTGATATACAGATTATTTCATCACCCAGGTAATAATTATACTAGCTGATAGGTAGTTTTTTTTTTACTCTCTCCCTCCTCATACCCTCCACCCTCAAGTAGGCTCTGATCTCTGTTATGCCCCTCTTCGTGTTCATGTGTTCCTGTTGCTTAGTTCTTACTTATAAGTAAGAATATGCAGTATTTGGTTTTTTGTTCCTGCATTAGTTTGCTTAGGATAATGGCCTCCAGCTCCATCTGTGTTGCTGCCAAAAACATGATCTTATTCTATTTATGGCTGCATAGTACATGGTGGTGGATATGTACTATATTTTCTTTATCCAGTCTACCATTCATGTGCATTTAGGTTGATTCCATGTTTTTGCTATTGTGAATGGTGCTGCAATAAACATACATGTGCATGTATCTTTATGGTAGAATGATTTCTATTCCTTTGAATATACACCCAATAACGGAATTGCGAGGTTGAACTCTAATTCTGTTTTAAGTTCTTTGGGGAATCACCATTCTGCTTTCCACAATGGCTGAACTAATGTACATTCCTACCAGCAGTGTATAAGCATTTCCTTTCCTCCACAACCACACCAGCATCTGTTATTTTCTGATTTTTTAATACTAGCCATTCTAGGTGGTATGAGACGGCTTCTCACCATGATTTTGATTTGCATTTATCTAAGAATTAGTGATGTTGAACATTTTTTCACATGCTTATTGGCCCTGTGTATGTCTTCTTTTGAGAAGTGCCTGCTGATGTCCTTTGCCCCCTTTTTGGGGGTTGTCTGTTTTTGGCTTGATGACTTGCTGACATTCCTTAGAGGTTTTGTATATCAGAACTTTTTTGGATGCATACTTTGCAAATATGTTCTCCCATTCTGTATGTCCTTTACTCTGTTGATAGTTTCCTTTGCTGTGCAGAAACTCTTTAGTTTAATTAGGTCCCATTTCGTAATTTTTTGGGGGTTTTTTGCAATTGTTTTTGGCATCTTTGTCATGAAATTGTTGCCAGGTTCTTTGTCCAGAATGATCTATCCAAGGTTATCTTCCTGGATATTTATAGTTTTATGTTTTATGTTAAAATTTTTAATCCATCTTGAGTTAGTTTTTGTATATGGTGTAAGGAAAGGGTCTAGTTTCAATCTCCTGCATATGATTAGCCAGGTATCCTGGCAACATTTATTGAGGAGAGTCCTTTCCCCATTGTTTTTGCTGAATTAGTCAAAAATCAAATGATTGTAGGGGTACAGCATTATTTCTGCCCTCTCTATTTTGTTCCATTGGTCTATGTCTCTGTTTTTGTACTAGTACCATGCTGTTTTGGTTATTATAGCCTTCTAGCAGACTGTAAAGTTGGGTAACATGATGCCTCCAACTTTGTCCTTTTTGCTAAGAATTGCCTTGGCTATTTGGGCTCTTTTTGGTTCTATATGAATTTTAAAATATTTTTCTAAATCTGTGTGCAGAATGTCATCGGTAGGTATTCTTGAGTTTCAATTTACTGATTTTCTTATTTTTATTTCAATAGTTTTTTGGGGAGTACAGGTGGTTTAAGTTACATGGATGAGTTCTTTAATGGTGAATTCTGAGATTTCAGTGCACCCATTCCCTGAGCAGTGTACACTGTACCCAATTTGTAGTCTTTTATCCTACACCTCCCTGCTAATCTCCCCGACCCAGAGTCCCCAAGTCCAATATATTACTCTGTATATCTTTGTGTCCTCATACCTTAGCTCACTCACTTATAAGTGAGAATATATGGTATTTGGTTTTCCACACCTGAATTACTTCAGTTAGAATAATGGTCTACAGCTCCATCCAAGTTGCTGAAAAGACATTATTTTATTCCTTTTTATGGCTGAGTAATATTGCATGGTTTGTATGTGCCACATTTTTATCGACTTATTGGTTGATGTGCACTTAGTTTGGTTCCATATCTTTGCAAATGCAAATTGTGCTGCTATAAACATGTGTGTTCATGCGTCTTTTTCATATAAATTTCTTTTCCTCTAGGTAGATACTAAGTAGTGGGATTGCTGCAATGAATTATAGATCTACTTTTAGTTCTTTAAGGAGTCTCCATACTGTTTTCTCTAGTGGTTTTACTAGTTTACATTCCCACTGGCAGTATAAAAGTGGTCCATTTTCACCACATCCATGTCAACATCTATTGATTTTTTGGCTTTTTAATTGCAATCATTCTTTCAGAAGATAGTATCTCATTGTGGTTTTAATTTGCATTTCCCTGATTAGTGATGTTGAGTATTTTTTTTCATATATTTGTTGTCTGTTTGTATATCTTCTTTTGAGAAATGTCTATTCATGTTCTTTGCCCACTTTTTGATGCAATTATCTGTTTACTTCTTGCTGATTTGTTTGAGTTCCTTGTAGATTCTGGATACTAGTCCTTTGTCAGATGCATAGTTTGTGAATATTTTCTCCTATTCTGTGCGTTGTCTGTTTACTCTGCTGATTATTTCTAAGGACCCAAGAGCAAATGCAACAAAAACAAAAATAAATGTCATTGGTAGTTTGAGAGGGATAACATTGAATCTGTACATTGCTTTGAGCAGTATGATCATTTTAACTATATTGATTCTTCCTATTCATGAGCATGGAATGTTTTTCCATTTGTTTGTGTCATCGCTGATTTCTTTGAACAGAGATGTTTTGTAATTCTCATTGCAGAGGTCCTTTACTTCCCTGGTTAGCTGTACTCTTAGGTATTTTACTGTTTTAATGGCTATTTCATTTCTGATTTGGCTCTTGGCTTAGATACGATTGGTGTATAGGAATGCTGCTCATGTATGTACATTGGTTTTGTATTCTGAAACTTTGCTGAAGTTGTTTATTAGAAGAAAAGGTTTTGGGACAGAGACTATTTCTAGATATAGAATCATATTTTCTGCAAAAAGGGATAGTTTAATTTCCTCTCTTCTTATTTAGATGTCTTTTATTTATCTCTCTTGCCTGATCACTTTGGCGGGATTTCTAGTATTATGTGGAAATGGAGTGGTGAGAGAGAACATCGTTGTCTTGTTCTGATTATCAAGGGGAATACTTCTAGCTTTTTGCCTATTCAGTGTGATGATGACTGTGGGTTTGTCATAGATGGCTCTTATTATTTTGAAGTATTTTCCTTCAGTGCCTAGTTTGTTGAGAGTTTTTAAAATGAAGGATGTTGAATTTTATTGAAAGCCTTTTCTGCATCTATTGAAATAATTATTTTTTCTGTTGTTTTGTTTATATAATGAATCACACTTATTGATTTACATATGTTGAACTAACTTTGCATCCTAGAAATAAAGGCTACTTGATCGTGGTGGTTAGCTTTGTGATATGCTGCTGGATTTGGTTTGCTAGTATTTTGTTGAGGATTTTTGCATATATGTTTATTAAGGATATTGGCATAAAAATTTCTTTTTTGTTGTTTTGTTGTTTTAATAATGTAAGTGGTTGGTTAAGAATAAGGACTTGGGCCTCACATGAACCTACAATTGATTCCTAGCTCTGCCATAAATTTTTTGTGTATTTTCTGTAATGTACTAAGATTACCTAGACCTTACTTTTCCCTTTTATAAAATGGAGATGATAATGTAATATTCCAGGGTTATTTGGAAAATTAAATGAAATGTCTTATTCAAAGCACTTACTATTGTATCTGGCACACAGTAAATACTCAATACCCATTTAAATGCATATGTATTATATGCAAATCCTTATTCTTTCAGGACATAGGGTACCTAGAACTTGCCAAGTGTTAGCTTCTTTGGTTGATGTTATCTAAAATGCAATGCTATTTAGGTAAGGTGAATGAGAAAGGCTTTTATCACCTGTGCACATGGGCCATTTTATTACTCTTCAGGCCCTGAAGCCACAGTTCCACTGGGCTATTGCTTCAGTCATCTCTTTTCTTTCTCCTCTTTGTTTACTCATATAATAAAATGAGTTCTTTTGATTCATTTTAGAAAAAAATGAGTTTTTGAGATTTCTTTCTCATAATATAAAGAGGGTTTATGAGAAAGAAGGCAAAATGGGACAATTGTCTTTCACTGTTAATTTTAATCATGGCATTAAATATGTTAAGTGGCTGAGTAATGAATAATTAGGTCTTCATCCAGTTTATCTCTTAATTATTAAAAAAAAAAAGAAAAGAAAATCACACACTGTCCAAAACCAAATCAAATAAATTGTTCTTTAATCATCTGTGAAAATTGTTACTTTGAAAGACGTCAGCTTCAATCGATATGGTAGTTTATAAAATCCAAAGCAGTAACATCTCAACACCAGGGCCAAGACAAGGGTTACAGCATTTCAAAAATAATAATACTTTCCTGAAGTGTAAATATATATTTTTTTCTGTCAATAGAAAAAAGTGAGTAGAATTTTGTGCCTTGCTATTCACATTGATCTTGTACCAAAAGTTTGATAGATTATGCACAGCACCTAGAAAGCAGGAAAGCAGAATGCCCTACGTAGAGCAAATTCTTCATCACTGGGTGCATCCCTGTGGAGACATTGACTAAAAGTAAAACTGCAGTCAGATCAGCACAGCAGGAATACCATGTCATGCTCTGAACACTCCTTGACGGTGTTACTTCATCTTTTATTTTCAATCAACTATACTGTGGCCTTTCTTCTATTTTTATAGAAACATATATCTTTCAAGTTTATATGTACATGTTATATAACAGTCTTAAAAGGACAGTGCATTTTTAGATTTTAAAACAATAATAAAATATACAAACTTACACAATGTAGAAGAGTATATAATTTAAATATTCTTAAGGACTTAAGATTCTTAAATAATCCTAAGGATTTTTAAAGTTGGCATTTCTGGATAAAAACATATTTGATACTTAAATCTTTGATATTTAAATTATTTAATATGAAGAATTTTTAAAGTTGGCATTTCTGCATAAAGATAGATAGATATATCAAATACATATCTTTATGGAGAAATGGTAGATTTTTAAAAATCCTTAAGGTTGCCATTTCTGCATAAAGATACATATATATAAATCAAATATATATATTTATGGAGAAATGGCAACTTAAAAATCCTTAAGATTTTAAATTCAGTATGAAGTTAAAATTCATCACACTGAACTTAAAATATAATTTTATTGATATGTAAGTATCAAATATATATCTTTATCTGGAAATAGCAACTTTAAAAATCCCTAAGATATTAAATGCTTCATGTAAACATAAATGTTTTTATACATTTTTTATCATCCTATACTGTGTGTGTTTTGTGCTCTTTTCTTCTTTTACTCTCCTAATGCTTCTTCCCTCTACATTATATATTTTGTATTTCCCCTTATTTTTCAGACATATAATGAAAATGAGCAGCTACATAGCATTTCACTGTATGAATTGCTCTAATTAATTATTGCATTATTGGAAACTTGGGTGTTTTAAAGTTTGTTGCTGTTGTTGTTGTTATTTGTACCTCCACAGAGAGATTGTGCTGAGTCCCCAGTGACCCATATGGTAAAGAATGATAAGTATATATTTTCTAATATTAAACTATTCTTAAACTCCTGGACAAAAATATGTTTGGTATTTTTAAGTATAGAGTCAATGAAAAAAATCCTCTTTTACTGAAATTTTGGGTTTGGCAACATGAAAGTTCTACTTTGTAAGAGAGATTTTTTGCTCTTTACACTAAATTGTTCTCTAAATTATTTAAGGTCTGTAGACTTTATTGTAAAGATGGGTTATGAAATTAGATTACAATACAACAACTTAAATATTACAGCGAATATATGTTGTAAATGTAAGTGCGTTACTGGCTTATAGTGAATTTTGTTTGAGGTTCTGTGGACCCCCATCTTGAAACCACTGAAACCCATGACAAAAATGTGTTCCAATTCTCCATTAACGCTGCAAGACATAATGTTGATTTATTGAGAAGTTATAGGAAACCAGAATATATGCTTATGTTTCCACAACATTCTCCAAGTTCTAACCCCTATTTAGACTCACAATGAAATACATCCATTAAGATTCTTCATTAGCTGGGGTTTCTTTATAAATGCTTATATTCATTTAGAAGAAAATGAATCTGTTCCACCTTTGACCTTAAAGGATTCATTTTTCTTTAAGCTTAAGTGATTGTGGCCCATCATTTCTCTAATGCATCACTTTGTTATTTTATGTAGAAATTTTTGTTTGTACATGAGACCTTTGTCTATAGCTTTACATTTTATTTTCATTCTCAGGTGTTGGTGTGACAGCATGAACATTATCCCACTTTTTTTTTTTTTTGAGACGGAGTCTCGCTGTGTCTCCCAGGCTGGAGTGCAGTGGCGTGATCTCCTCACTGCAAGCTCCGCCTCCCGGGTTCACGCCATTCTCCCGCCTCAGCCTCCCAAGTAGCTGAGACTACAGGCACCCGCCACCACGCCCGGCTAGTTTTTTGTATTTTTAGTAGAGACGGGGTTTCACCATGTTAGCCAGGATAGTCTCGATCTCCTGACCTCGTGATCCACCCGCCTCGGCCTCCCAAAGTGCTGGGATTACAGGCTTGAGCCACCGCGCCCGGCCTATCCCACTTTTATATAATTAATTTTTTAAAATTATTGCTTTTTCTTTAGATGAGATTAAATACCACGTTTTTTGTGACATTCCTATAAAGGTATGTGCCTTCGTCCATTTTTGCTGCTATAAAAGAATGCCCGAGACTAGATAATTTGTAAATAATAGAAATTTATGTCTCACATGTCTTGAGGCTAGGAAGTCAAAGATCAGTGCACGAGCAGATTCAGTGTCTGAGGAGGGCTGCCCTCTGCTGTTAAGATGATGCTTCAGTGCTGCGTCCTCACATGATGGAAGACAGAAAGGCAGGGAAGGTGAGACGGGAGGAGGAGGAAACCCCAACTAGCTTTTGCATAAGGAACACACTCCAGAGATAATGACATGAATTCATTTATGAGGACAGAGCCCTCACGGCCTCATCCCCTCTTGAAGGTCCCATGTCTTAATATTGTTACAATGGCAATTAAATTTCTTTTTTTTTTTTTTTTTTGAGATGGAGTCTCGCTCTGTCGCCCAGGCTGGAGTGCAGTGGCCGGATCTCAGCTCACTGCAAGCTCCGCCTCCCGGGTTCCCGCCATTCTCCTGCCTCAGCCTCCCAAGTAGCTGGGACTACAGGCGCCCACAACCGCACCCGGCTAATTTTTTGTATTTTTAGTAGAGACGAGGTTTCACCGTGGTCTCGATCTCCTGACCTTGTGATCCGCCCGCCTCGGCCTCCCAAAGTGCTGGGATTACAGGCGTGAGCCACCGCGCCCGGCCCAATGGCAATTAAATTTCATCATGAGGTTGGGAGGGGACAAACATTCAAACCATGATCATATAACACTGTAGACATTTATTTGTGGGTTGGATTTTGTCCACAGATATGTGTTGTACGATCCATGCATGTTTATTTATATAGCTCTGGCTCATTCATTTTAACTACTATATAATATTAAATAGCATGAACATTTTTTTAAAAAGTATGGAAATGGTTAAGCAGAACCTAGAGAAATGGCACAGACTGTGTTGGGAACAATTCTTGAAGACTGGATCAAGAGCCAGTGTACAGGCTCCTTAGTGTCAATTTAACCTACATTCTTTCACACAGAGCTGACAAGGACAGATATTAGACTCCAAGAAGGGACTCTGATTTTGAGGTAGAGATCCTTTATGGTATGTTGTTATGCAAATATCTACTTTCCTCTGCTTTTCCCGTGATCAAGAAAGTAACAATAGCAATGTAACATGATAGGACCTTCCGTCTATCTGTATCCATGTAGTTCAGGGTGTTTACTTAAAGTAGCAACCCTGGTGTGATTAGGAAGCTAGAGTAAGCCCTGATGTTGCAGCTGTTTAAAATAGCAATCTGGTGGCAAGATTCAACATATCAGTGTTTATGGTTGGGAAAGTATCAATTTATTCCCTGGTATGATCAAGGTTTGGTCAATACTTTGCAGTTAATGAGGATCAATCACTTATGTACTAGGAGTAGTTAGTTTTCATGTAGCATTACAGTAAATTAACAGTTTTAGTGGAGAGAAAGTAACTCTTACCTTTTTGTCACCCCACTGATCCAAAATGCACTCTGTACCTTATCTGCAACCTGCACTGTTCCGAGCCATAAAGATTTGCTGTGAGATTGTCATTGATATTTCTATAAAAGGGATTGAGGAATGTCTAAAATTTCTAGGGATTGCTGGATGGCTACTTGTGCTGCAGATCATTTTCATGTGAAATAAAACAAAGAAAAGGCCACTTTCAATACAAATTCAGGAGGGTCCCACTACCTGACTCCCAAAAATATAATAAGGCTAGCTATAGCACATTGACACAGAAAAGTTTAATAAAGATACACAACACTGCTCAGTACTCTTCAAATGACAGAGACACCCTATTTTTTTCAAGAAAGGAAGAGTTATTGGGCATGGTTTTCTTAGCCTGTGTTCTACTATCAATTTCTAGTTTGTTATAGTGGCAAATACTACCTGGTATAACTCAGTAGTGCTTGCCAGGAAGGCACCAGAAGAAAAATAGTGGGCTTAGACACTCATAATTTGTTGGGGTATGAAATTGCATTAATAAATTAGATTCATTCTCAAATTTACTAAATAATGCCACAATTAAAACAAAAAATGTTGTACTAATATTTGCACACATCATCAACATATAAAGTTCCTATTGATATACATTCTCCTCAACAGTTGATAATGTTACACTTTTTAATTTTTACCAGTTTTGATAGTATAAAATATATTTTCTCACTTAATAAAGCTAAAATATTGTCAATTAGTAATGATCATTTATTTTACTTTTTCTGTGGACTCCAAGTTCAAGTCTTCTGCTTATTTCTCCATTGTAATTTTTTATTTTTTAATTTATTTTGAAACTCTTTCCAAAATCAGAGAATGATAAAAATACTTCCTAATTCATTGTATGAAGCTAGTGAAACATTGATACCAAAATCTGAAGAAGGAAATTACAGACGAATAGGCTTCATTAACATGTCTGTAAAAATTTTGAACACAACACAAGCAAACAGAATTCAGAAATGTATACAGAATAACATACACTTAACAAGATATGATTAAAGAAAGATATGTTGACAGATACAGAAAAAAACCTTTAAAAAAGTTGATAAAAACCCTTTAAAACCCAGAAAGAAATTGAAACATCCTCAATCCAACAAAATACATCTACAAAAATAGTCTAACCACATTGTACTGAGTATTAAAAATTTGAATGCTTTCCACCCAAGCTCAAAAATAAGACAGGGATATTTCTCTCACCACTTCTACATATTACCAAAAATTTTAGCAAAGCCATGAGGAAAAAAAATCAATATTAAATAACTAATGTGTGAAAGGAAGAAAGTAGAACTGCTATCATTCACAAACAATGTGATTATGCATGTAGAAAATTATACGGAGTGTATAAAATTCCTACTAGGATTAAGTGAATTTAGCAAGACAGCAAAATGGAAAATTAACAAGCAAAACTTATTGTTATATCTATATATGAGAAGTTAGCACTATAAAAATGAAATAAAATGTCATTTGAAAACAGCATCAGAAGTCACATATGAAGAATAAGTATAATAGGATATGTACAGGAATTCTATGCTGAAAACTACAAAATATTGCAGAGCAAAGTTTAAAAAGATCTGAAAAATGGAGAGATATACTATCTTTATGGACTGAAGTATTCAATTTTGTAAAGATGTTTATTCTCCCAAATGGATTTTTAGAATGATACTTTCCCAAACAAAACTTTATCATGTTTCCTAAAAGAAACCTACAATATTGTTCTAAAATTAAAGTAAAATGTAAGGTATCTGGAATAGACAAAGAGTTTTTAAAGGAAAACAAAATTGGAGACTCACACTAGCTTTAAAAAGACTCTAAAAGCATTACAAGCAGAAAATAGGGTTTTGGTGACTCACCAATGTGTCAGGTTAATTCAATGAGAAATATAAAGTTTTTGTTGTTGTTGTTGTTGTTGTTACAGATGGTGCTGGGACATCTGAAAGTCAATATGGGAAAAAATGAAGTCTAGCTCTTATTGTGTTCCATATAATTGAATTAATTTTACACAAATTGTTTACATAAATATAAAAACTAGAGCCCATGACTTCCCCCACAAAACACATCTGATATTGTAATACATTTTGGGTAGGCTAAGATTACCTACATAGGATTCAAAAAGTACTAACTACAAAATAAGATAAATAATAAATTGTATTTAATTAAACTTAATTATCTCTGATTGTAAAATATACTACTATTGTTCTAATGTTACATTATTTCTTTGAAACCAAAAAGATGGCAAAAGAAAATATGTAACAGGTTCAAATAGACAGTGATATGGAAAAGGCAACACAGAAAAAAACTTACAAAAATCTCAGCATCATTAGTCATCTAAAAAATATGCCCACAGAAAAACAATATAGAAGAAGGTTCATAGTAACTTTATTTATTATAGCCCAAAATTTTAGAAACTATGTTTATCAAAGAGTCATGGGTAAACAAAATGTGGCATTTTCATTCAGTGTATATTTCTTACAAACAGAAAGAAACAAACTCCTAATACACCGAGCACTATGGCTGAAACTCAGTGCCATGTGGAGTGAAAGAGGTTACACACAAAGGGGTATATTATGCATGATTCTATTTAATTGATGTTCCAGTAAACAAAAACTAAAATACGGCTGTAAAAATTAGAAAGTTATTACCTTCTTGAGGCATGGAGGTCTAGCAATAGATACATTAGCAATAGGATAGATACATAAGGAAACTTCCTTAGCAAGGGAAACATAATTTTTCTTGTTTGGGGTGGCAGTTAAACTCATTGAATTAAAGACTTGTGATGGGTACATCTCATAGTTTAAAGTGTATTCAAAGAACCAAAAAAGTCTATACCAATCTATTTCCTAGAGGATCTCTTATTTACAAAAGCTGACATAAAATTACCTAGCCTCATCTTCTTAATTATCCCAGATAATATTCATCAACATATATTCTCTTTAAAATTGTCTTTTTTGTAGCATTACATATAGGCAATGTAAACATAGGGGGAATTTACAATAAATTTTCATATATCTGTGTTTAGTTTTCATATATTTATAATTAATTTTTATATAACATATATTTTGATGTACTCTGTTTTATAAATATTAAAATATGTTAAATTATTTTCATAATAGTTTTCTATTTAAATTCAAAATTGATTTCTTTGATCTAAGAATTCAGGATGAAGTCTGCTATTAGTATTCTGTGTCACTGAGTCAAATTATGAAAAAACAGTTACTATGTATTTTTAAAATTCCCAGCATCTGAAAGCATCCATGCTATTATTTTGGTGCCAATAAATATTTCTAAATGCGTGAGTCAGTGGTATCTGTGAATTGAATGCATTCATTTATAGTTTTTGACTTTTGAAAATCTTCTCTAGTATCCTAGTAATCTCAATATAGGCTTTATGTTTCATACTTTTTCTGTTTGGTACCTAACTTCCTGGCTTAGAACAGTTTCTGGGACCACCATACATATTTTGGGATGAGGAAGTTATGTCGAGCACATGCCGTGTGGTAAGCATCAAATGAATTATGAAGAACATTCCTGTGTTTTCTTCGTTTATTCCTAAGCTTTGAATCATTAGTTCTCAAATTACTGACATCTTCTAATATTTTATGCAAAGATGACCTTTCTTCCCTTCTGCACATACTTTATCAGTCCAAATGACAGTTCCTATAAATATGCCTATGTGTACTGGGGAAAGCAAGCATAATACTTAGTGGTATAGTTTTGTACGTGTGTATAACAAACACTATGTTTCCTAATAGAAACTTGGCAAGTAAAATACATTTTACTGATTGATAGACTAGCTACTCTTAGAGCTGTGGGAAGGAATGCCCTCCCATTTCATGGCTTTGTGCTCTCTTTTGCAATATATGGAGTAAGATCACTACACAAGTTCTATCTCTGATCAAAAATCCTTACTCTGTATTTGGTATGAAGTCACTTTGCTCATTATTCAGTCTGTGTTTTTAGGAAAAAAATAAGTCTTTTAAGCATTCTGTAAAAGCTAATAACTCTGGAGTCCCTGATCTATCAAAACTTATTTACAAATGATCATAAAAATTTAGAAACTCAGTCAAGGCAGGTCATTGGATAAAAGGTTTTTTTATTTGTTTTTGGTAATTGCAACTTCACTTCTGAGGATATGAACCTCCAGCTGTCATATGTATGTGATTAATTCAATGCCTTTCCAGCCATTAAGGATGCCCCGCTATGTTCCTGTTTTCTGGCAAAAATAGAAGATAGCTTAACACCACATCTTGGCATAAGATTACTGGCACAGAATAGCAAAACACATGCAAATTGGCAAGAAAAAATACCTTGTGTATGCAACCATTTCCAAAAACAGCAGGTGCAAAGCCAAATTCACCTTACCAGATCCTGTAGTATGCACACGCATGAAATGTAATACTTGTCTAACTTAGTGTTATTCTGAATCTAGATTTAGATTCTCTTGTTTTCATTTTCTTGAGAAAAAAAAAAAAGCACTTTTTTAGAATTTGAAATAAATATTTCTGGCTATACATTTATTCTGGTAAATAAACAAATTTATGATACTGCATATTCAACATTGATCTCACATTAATAAATTCTAGGTGTGATGGTTGATTTTATGTCCCAACTTGACTGGGGCCATGGGATGCCCAGATATTTGGTAAAATATTACTCTAGATGTGTCAAACAGGATGTTTTGGGACAGGATTAACATTTGAATTGATAAACTGAGTAAAACAGATTACCTTCCCTAATGTGCAGGGCTCTTACCCAATCAGCTGAAGGCCTAAATAGAACGAAAATGCTGACCCTCTGGGAGCTAAGAGGGGATGTATCTTGCCTGATGGCTTGAGCTGAAGCATCAGTTCTTTCCTACCTTTAGACCCAAGCTGAACTGTTGTCTCTTCTTGGGACTTCTGCTGACCAGTTTTTAGACAGGAAGTTGTGCCATCAGCTATGCTGGTTCTTGGGCCTTCAGACCCCTCCCCACACTGGAACTGTACCAGTGGGTCTCCTGGGTCTCCAGCTTGCTGACTGCAGATATTAGGAAATTTCAGCCTCCCTCATCACATGAGTCAATTCCCGATATCAATCTCTTTTTATATATGAACATCCTTTTCATTCTGTTTTTCTGAAAATCCCTAATACCGGTTTTATATATTTTATATTATACATGCATATATTTCATACTCTCACATATGACGTTTTCTTCATATTGAGTTAGTGGCCTAGAATTTAATGATGCATGAATCTCAGTCTACTTATCATTTTCTGGTGCCATAACTATAATTTATTTTTTTTATGAGATGTAAGACCCCCATTCCATTTCAATGAAAGTAGCTTTCCCACCCTCAGTGTCCTCTGACTCCTGTGCTGTCTATTAAATTTTTCCAGCAAAAATCACGGCATTTACTGTATTCACACCTATGGAAGCTACTTTTAACTGTTGTAATAACAATAGCATAGTGTGTGTGAGTAGTATGCCTGTGTGTTTTATATTAGAAAAATTACGATGATTTTACAGGTTCATCAGTATTCCTTTTAAACAAAGTTTTTTGTTATGTTCATGATTTTATTTGCTCACTTTCTAGCGATGCAAAGGCATGGCAAATAATGCTGTCATTGGATTTTCCTATTTATTCTAACTTCAGTGAATTTATCATAGATACAGAAACCAACCTCAAAATTCAAAGGATTCCTTTATTTTTCATCACCTACCATTCAATTGTTAAACAGGTGAAGTTGACTCTACGTCTTTAATATTGTTCATATCTTCTTTGTAAGCATTGCCCCAATTGAGACTTTAATAATCTCACATAGAAATTGCATGTCTGTCAAGTATTCTTTTTGCCTCTATTTGCACTTACTACAGATACTAGAATAACTTTTCCAAAACTAAATTATATGTGTGCCTTATTTAAAAGAACTCTCTATTGTCCACAAAATTAAATTCAACCTACTTACTATGATATAAAAATCCCCATATTTTACCCACTCTCTACTTCTGAATACTTTCCTACTAAGTTTGTTCTTCCACCTGGCTTTTTGTACATCAAAACAACTTTTAAATGCAAGAATGTGCCAAATTAGAACTACTCTTCTTACAAAATAAGACTTCTTGAGATTTTCTAATTCATTTTTGATTTCCAGTGTATGTGTGGAAGTTTTCTTGTGTCATTGGCAGAGAAACTTTCAGGAACCTTATATGTATTTTTCTTAATATAATTTGATCATGAAATGTGTAATATCTGAGTACTTTCAGATGTTCTTTTAAGACTATAAGACTTTTAGATATTCATTTTAGACTATAAAGTCTTTGATAAAATAGCTTTCTCTTTGAATTCCTAGATAATTTCTTCATGTAATGAATCCTGTCCTTTAATTAAGTTTACTAAGCCTTCAAATTCAGATCAGTCTATCATTTCTGACCACAGCTGACCAGATCCTGCCTAATGGAAAAATAAGAAGCCTCTAATCCAAAAAATATTGCCAAACACACAGCACACAGTCTCTCCCTAACATCACCCTTAAATACTTAGATTTTTAACACATTCTGTGAGGAATAATAAAATAGCTATTGTTTTGGGCATCAGCTTTTGATTACCTTTAGGTAACCAATATTCCTGACAGTCATGTGAACTTCTATAGCTGTGCTGGAAAATCATTTAGCACTATCTACTAACGCTGAACTTGTGTAACCTATCACTTAACAGTTCCATTCCTAGGTGTATATCTAATAGATATGTGTACGTATTTATAACAGCATTTGTTGAAATAGTCAAAAACTACAGACAATTCAAATGTCTAACAACAAGAGGGTGAGTAAAGTGTGTTATATTCCTAAAATACAATATCATATAGCAATCAAAATGGACAAGCTGCACCTTATACATCAATGTGGATGAATCTTGCAAGCATGGGTGAATCGAGCAGGAGGAAAAGAAGCCAGATACACCATAATACACACCACATGACTCCTTTAAAAATAAACAAACGAAGACAGGCAAAACCAATCAATGGAATCCTAGAGAGCAGTCAACTCTGTAGAAAGAGCTGGACATAGGCAATAAAATCACCTGACAATGATCTATTTCTATATTGGCATGCACTTATGAGTTGTGTGATAATACACTGGGCCCTGCACTTATGAGTTGTGCATTTTCTGTGTGTGTATTATACTCTCAAAAGAGGCTTAAGAATAGGAAAGCATTTCTAATTTTATTTTTTAAAGATTCTAGTGGCTATTGTGTCTGTGTTTCCAGAATTAGTCACTGAAAAGAAATACTTTGAGATGAGGAAGTTGAAAAACATTGAAAGTATGATACCTAAATAAAATAAAAAAGAATGTAAGAAGCAGTTAGGATATTACGCATAATAGAACTGGTGAAGTAGAAGAAACATTTTAAAACTTCATGCAAAACCAAAGTGTTAAAGCCAGAGGTAAATGAGATGAAACTTAGACATGCAGACAATAACATGAACTCTTTATCTAACAGGATTCCTAGGAAAAATATCAGATGAGATAGAACAAAAGCAATATTGAAATTAATTAGCTAAGTAAACAAATTTAATAAAATTTAGAAAATTAATTAAAAGAAATTATTGACTATAGATAACATTTAATAAAAATAATATCTTCATTGCAAAGATTGTATAAAAAATAAAATTTTCGGGCTAAGCATGGTGAGTCATGTGTAATCTCAGCACTTTGGGAGGCCGAGGTGGGCGGATCACTTGAATTTTGGAGTTCTAGATCAGCCTGGGCAACACGGCGAAACCCCATCTCCACCAAAAAAAAAAAAAAAAAGAAAAAAAATCTGGGGACGGTGGTGCCTGCCTACGGTCCCAGCTACTTTGGAGGCTGAGGTAGGAAAATCACTTGAGCCCAGAAGGCAGAGGTTGCAGTGAGCCATGAATGCACCACTGTACTCCAGCCTGGATAACAGAGCGAGACCCTGTCTCAAAAATTAAAATTAAAATAAAATACAATAAAATATAAAATAAAATAATCTAGAAGGGAACACTATTTTCTTCCAAAGATTATCATTCTACCATTCCAAATATTAAAAACAAATAGAATCTGTGGGGGGAAAAAAACCTAAAATTTCAAGCCAAATTTGTCACTCCTATGCAACGTAATCAAAAGGTAGTCTCATACACCCATAGGGCCAGAAAATTTACTCACACAATAGTCTTACCATAAAACAAAGTACTCTTAAATACACTTTGGCCAACAAAATTATTAGAAGTCAATTGGAAGAAGTAGAGACTTGATAAACGTTGAAATCAAAAGACAATGTACAAGGAAATGACTAAATGAGATATCTAAATAATAATAGTTAATATTTTTAAGAAATGTTGCAGGTAAATTATTATCAAAAGACCTATTAATAATTGAGCAAATAGCTTGTTAAAATTTACTAGTTAGAGAGATAGGACACATTATATAAGAAATTGATAGTAAGAGGTAAGAAAATTAATGCTAGATTTATCATCTTAATTTATGAGGCTGGAGTCCATACATACAACTATAACTTTATAGGTTCAAGTATGTCTTATACATATTTATGACTATTCGCTAATGGAAACATAAACTATATAACTTTAAAATAAACATAAAGGAAGTCCAAGTAAGCAATCTAGATATAGCCCATATATTAAAAGATACAGAATTAACAGAATTACATAGTGAATGTAAAAAATTAAGAACCAGAAATATAACTTAAAACCAAGAGTCAGTCTCAGAAACAAAAATGTAATAATGATAAGAGCTCTTTATTGAGTATTCATTATTTTGAATCACATCTTTTCCTATACAACATATCTTTTCTCATAAAACTCAATTATGTAGGTAAAATTATGCTCATTTTGCAAGCAAGAAAATTTAGGCCTAGAGTAATTTAGTAAAATATAAAACCATAGAGTTAGAGGTACTGAGACCATGATTGAAGCAAGGTCTAATAATGCCAACGCCTGCACTCATGGTCACTGTACTTTGTAGTACTTTATTGAAACTATTTACAATTAAAAACAAAATGATACTGACAGGTTAAGAATAAAATATTTGACACATGTTTATCAGGTAGATACTAACAGCAGCAAACCTAAAATATATCATAAGGGCTAAGCTACTAGTAAACATTAGAATAAATAGAATATTTATACAAGGTTACTTTAATACTAATAAGTCATATTAGTCACTTCTGAAATATTATATTCATTAAATATTATTTTAGCATTACATATAATGCTAAAAATGTGAACACCAAAGAGAAATGGACAAAAAGATATTTCTTGGAAACCTGAAACATATTTTCAGTAAAACACTAGAGATGTAGGCATAATAAACCTAGAATTGTTTATAGAAATAAAGAATATTAAATAGAACAAATACACACATACATAAAATATTCCATGTTTGTTGTAGCATACTAACATTTTCCAGGATGCTACTGCTTCCAGTTCTCTGCCCATAGGCTATTTCTTGCAAAGATATAAATAAATTAAAATACTAAAGGTGATTCCCTATTTTGTTTATGTTTTGATTCTGACCTGTCTTTCATTGTTGCCAGAAGAATCAAATTTCTTGCAACCCTATCAAAAGTAGCCTCCCCAACCTCAGTGATAACAGCTTCCCCAATCACAGTGATACAAGTATTTTCCCTTCTTCAGAGAGAATTAACTCTGCATTGCTTGAGAAAGCAGTAATGACCTCCACTGTGGCAGTGGCCATGTAAGGCAATGTTGATTCTTCCCCCACCAGCCCCTTCGTTTCCAGACCTATAACTAGACCAGAATCTCAGAAGGACCTCATAGGTGAGATACAAAGTGTTAACTGTGAGGAAGTGTATTCCACTCCCCAGCCAAAAAATCTTCAGAATATAGACAAGCAGGAATCAGGTGAATATGTGTGGGAATGCATATTAAGGGTATAGGATAATGGTGGAAGGAACATAAAGATTGAACAGTCTAAATTATTGATATACTGGCCCACTAAAGGAATTTTTTTTTTTTATTGTTGCTGCTCAGGGAGTTAGAAAGGACTCTAGCATATGGTTAGCTTGCTGAAACATAGATCAAAGATGGTCCACCATGAGTGAATTGGAGATGCTGAACCTCTCTTGGTTTCATGCAGAGGAAGGCATTCAAAGATCATCAAAACGTTAGAGTGGATTTGCCATTTAAGACCTACCCTCCCACACTGGGAAGGTCCAGAAGGCATGTCTTTCACCAATACTTTTAGAAAGGAATGTCTGAGGAGAGCACCAGCCAGCATCTGCCAACAGGTCTGCAATTGCTGTCTTTTCTGTGTGTCAGACTTTTCAGTGGGAACTGTAGCTACTCCAATGGAAAATCTTAATGCAATGGAAATTTTTGTGTCCTGCAGGTGGCAGGGATGAAGTAGCACTACTCAACTGCCAGAGGCAAGGTGGGTATAGTTACAGTAATGGGCGTCAGAGTCAAAGCAGCAATCAGAATAGCCTGACTCATGTGGATGTATGGTGTTGACTTATTAACTGTGGTATTCCTAGAAGTGAAACAGATAGGAAGTCTGCTAAATCTGTACTTATCCAGATAAGCAGAAAAGTTCCAGGTCAAGCGAACAAAAGTATAACTCAACCCATAAAAACAGAGAGTCAAGGCCTCTCAATCAATTCCCACACTTGAGCTTTTCTCTCTAAATCAACCCCTATGCCTTCATGGAGGAATTCCCTATTTTACAGACCCAGAACATGTTTAAAGAAAGGGAGGACAGATCTCCTTGAGAAAAAACCTTAATATATGTCACTGAAGCCTGGCACTGTTAATTTTCCTTCTAACTTTTTTCCCAAAGGGGCATATAGCCTTCTACTACAGTAACTGAGCATAGGGAAAAGAAAATAATCAGATCTTTTGGGAACTACTGGACACTGGCTCTGAACACTGAATCCAGGACACCCAAAATGTTACTGTGACTTTCTAGTTAGAGTAGGAACTTACGGTGGTCAGGTGATCACTGGAGTTTTAACTCAGGCCCATTTCACAATAGGTCCCCATACCCACTCTGGTTATTGCCACTGTCACAGATGCATAATTGCAACAGACATATTTAGCACCTGGCGGAATATCATTATGTGTTCCCTGACTTGTGGAGTGAGAACCGTTATACTGAGAAAGGCCAAGTGGAAGCCATTAGAACTGCCTCTACCTAGGAAACTAGTAAATCAAAAACAATACTGCATTCCTGGAGGAACAGCAGAGATTAGTGCCACTCTCAAGGACTTAATGTAGTGATGGTGATTCCCACCACCTACACATTCGACTCTCCTATTTGCCTTATGCAGACGACAACCTCTTGGAGAATTCTGGATTATCACAAGCTTAAAAAAGTAGTGATTCCAACTACAGTCACTATAGCCAGAAGCAGTGTAGTTTCAGTTAGCAAGGCAAGCAATGCCTTCACTGTCCTTCCTCAAGGGTATATTAATTTTCTAGCTATAGTTCACAATTTAGTTCATAGGGATCTTGATTGCCGTTGTATTCTACCAGATGTCACACTGATCCATTATATTTATGAGATTATGCTGATTGGTAATACATTTGAATGTCAGAGAGTGATTAAATTCAGGGGCTTTTCATCACAGTGAAATTTCTAAGGATCCAATAGTATCAGGGATGTCAAGATACCCCTTCTAGAGTGAATAATAAGTTGTTGTATCCTCTCTACAACCAAGAAAGAGGCAGAACACTTAGTGGCCTATCTGGTTTTCCGAAGTACCATATGCATTATTTGAATGTGTTTCTCCAACCCATTTATCAAATGACCCAAAAAGCTGCTAGTTTTTTCAGTGGGGTCTATACGAAGAGAAGACTCTGCAGCTCGTTTAGGCTGCTGCACAAGCAGGTCTGCCACTTGGCCCTATGATCCAGCAGATCCAATGCTGTTTGAAGTGTTAGTGACAGATGGAGATGCTCCTTGGGGCCTTTAGCAGGACTCTGTAGGTGAATCACAGTGAAGACCTCTAGGATTTTGGAACAAGATCCTGCCATCATCTGTAAATAACTATTCCCCTTTTGAGAAACAGCTCTTGGCTTGCTACTGGGCCTTGATAGAAACTGAACTTTTGACTATGGTCCATACATTCACCATGCAACCCTATCTACCTATTGTGAAATGTATGCTGACTGACCCATCAAGCCACAGAGTCTGGTGTGCACAGCAATAGTCCATCACCCAACACAAAGATACATGATTGGTCCTGAAGAAGCCCCAACTGCACAAATAAGTTATATGAAGACGTGGTCCAAATTCCTGTAATTCTCAATCCTACTACACTGCATTTTCTCTCTAAGTCATCACCTATGTCTTTATGGAGGAATCCCTTATTTTCGTTTTATTTTTATTCTGTATATTTCTCATTGGTGCCGGAAGAATAAAGTTCTTTAACAAGTGTATTATTCCTCTGCCATCCCTTTTATTTATTTCTCCAACTTAAATTCTGCTAGTAGGTAAGCACTTTATTCAAAATATTATGAAAGTTATTTGGGGACTGCACTGCTTTCATTAAATTTGTTTGACTTTCCCACTCACTTGCTGTCTGAACATGTGATAAACCAAACAATAGAGCATAATAACTGTGCTTATTTTATATTGTACATCCTTATTATATAGCCATGTTGACATATGCCCTATTACATTTCAAATAAATAAGTTGGAGGAATGATACAGAGATGTTCAAGGAGAAAATAATTAACTTGATGTATAAAAGTAATCAGTACAATATTCAATTTATTAAATTTTCAATTTTCTTATATGTTAATTTCCTCATACACTAGAGTGTTCTAACTTTTTAGTAACATTCTGATAAAAGGAAATAATCCTCTTTGTCATACGGAAACAGTAGAAACAAACATCATAGTTCGTGGTGAATATATTATTTTTCTAGTGTCTATTCAACCCAAGAAAAACTTTTATCAATCCTTTTCGTAGGACGATGTTTTAATAATAATGTAAAATGTTTACCATAGACTCTAAAAATGTTGAAGAACCAAATTCTAATTCTCATTCTATATAATAAGCATTTTAAATTCTCTGTTTTGTTATCTTGCATAATATGTAGTATATAATAGTAACATTTCCTGAGTATACACATATAGAATGAGTAAATCAAGTTACATCATATAACTGAGTATATTTTCAGCTTCATTAAAAATTTTAGGGGCCCCATAAGAACACTTACAATTCATTTTACTATTTAACTTTCACAACCTTCCTCATCTTTAAACATAGGAAAGAGGCCAAGATAGGCAAAATAACCTGTACAATGGCAAATCTGTAATTCAAGTCAAGTTAGCATAATTCATATCCCACTGTGCTTGCTATTACACACTTGTATTTGTAATACACTTCACAATTTGCAATTTGTTTTTTACTAGTTTTAATTTTCAAAGCAGATTTGTAAGATGAGTGAAGCTGCCATTATTTCAACCTTTAGGATTTCAGGAAAATCAGGGTCATATAGCAAAACTATAGAGTAAGGAAATGAACAAAACCTTTTTATAACAAATTCCGTATCTTCTAGATTATAAGCAAGACTCTCCATCCCATTCCTCCTTCACTTGTTTTATTTCCTTTCTTTCCTTATTCCTCTAGCACATTCTTTCCCTCATCCCCTACCTCCCACCTATTTTTAGTGTCAAATATGCCATATTTAGCTTTACTCTTTTATGGAAAAGAAAATGGACTTCAAGTTGGACAAGATAGAAAAAAACAACATTAAGTGAATGTAGAAGTTCAAGTATGAGAGAAAATAATAAAAGTTAACCTTGCACTTTTAATAAGCCCTAGTCATTAGTTCCAGTTGAACTGAAGGATAACATTATAAAAGTTGGAGTTAGATGTGCAAATAATTATACCGAGTTGCTTGAATGTAGTTCAAAAAATTGATTAAAAGATTTCCCTCAGATACAATTTTAAATTGTTTGACAAATGTGTATCTGTATACTCCAGAGCAGAAATAAATACTTTATCTACTGGGCATATTAAAACATATACTACTCAAATATAAAACAAATAATAGAAAAATGCAAAGTTTTATACTTACGTAGCCAAAGATGATATATAACTTCAGAATAGGAATGCCAGTTGAAAGCTTCTTTTATAATTATATTTTACTAGGAATAGCCAGAGTTCCTACTGACATGAATAATTAAATCATTCATTTATTCACTCATCAAATATTTATCTGTGACTGTTATGTATCAGACACTGTCTAGGCACTGGGGATATCAACAAACAAAGGCAAAGATATTTGCATAATAAAATAATATTAGATGATTATATTACTTTTCTATTCAAGAAAGGTTTTTCTCCAGAAAATATTAAAAGAAATGAGACTTTTAGTAATCAATTATTTAGATAGTGTGAAAGTGGATTTCTCAATGAATATAAATATATAGGTGATATTAAGTAGTAGTCTTTTCTGTATTATTGAAAACTTAGACAAAAGTTATTTTGAACTAAATGTGTTTTGGGGAGGAAATTTACTTGTTCTTTTTAACCTTGTTTTTTGGTCAATATCACATTTGGCAATAGACAGTATTATAGCTTAGTGGAAAATAAGTCATATTCTGGAGCCTTCCAGACTTGATCCAAATTCCAGTCTTGTCACAGAGCTAGTATATGACCTTGGTTTGATTACTTAATATCTCTATATCTTAGTTTCTTATTCATAAAATGAGTTAATTATAAAACATATTCCACTACATTGTTATGAGTATTAAATGAGACACTACATTTACAATATGGGGGTAATGTTAAAACTAAAATTACCACTATTATTATTATTTCAGACTGAATATTAAATTAAGCATGTACTCGAATCTAGGGTAAAATAAATAGAGCTAGCTATGTGAAAGAAGTAAATGATTTAGAACATAGTTTTACTAGATCATATGATAACGTTGTCTCAAGTGTATACAAAAGAGCCTATCAGTGCAGTGAATTAGTCTTTCAATGACACAGTTCTAAAAGTTGACCAACTGAAACAAGAAGTAATCACAGTGCCTTTCCAAACGTTGTAAGATATTTATATGCTATAAGACAAACAGTTCCTTAATTATGCCACTGTTTTGAATTTCCTACCTTAAGTGTGCTGAGCCAAATTCTTAGCATGATGCTGGGAAGAGAAATTATCATTTCTGTCACAACTATCACTTGCACCTTACCTGGGCTAAGGCATATTCCTAATAGTAGATGAGCCCATGCATACGGTACGTAGCTCCAGAGGGGTGAAGAGAAAGATGAGATGAACACGTAAACTCATAAAGCACTATGAGGAATATCTTGATGTCTTTAAACTTATATTTGAAAATTGTTATTTTTATTGTGGTACAGGGATGTACAGCAGAAATGGGTGGGGGGAAGCCTCTTAGAGTACAAAAAAAGCTATTTCTAAAGAGAAATATAATTTAGAGGGTTTCATTTAATTTCAGTAATTCTCTTGGTTAAATCACTCTTCATAAAATATTAGCAAACTAAAGCTTCTTATATGATTTCTATTGAGAAAGAGTTTTCAAGCTCACAAATGTCTTATAAATGAAATTGTGATACATAGCCCTTTTACATGTTGAGACTGCTTACATACTGCCAATGGTTTTAAACAGCAACGAGTCCAGTTTATTCACACAATAAAAAGCTGTCTTTTATGTTCTCTTAATTAGAGTTCAGGTTACTCTCTCAATACTTAAAATTATGGATAATACTTGTACTTGGAAAGCCATAATGAATTTCTGATGATGGTTAAGAGTATGGGATCTTGGGAGTAGTTGCCCTCAGCAAGAAAACCAAAATTTTGTGTCTGTAAATAGACTAACATAATTTTATGTGTTCTTCATGGTATCATTACTAACTACTAACTGGTAATAAAACCTTATTAGAGATTCACAGTGTATGAAAATTTTAAAAGATATTATGATTCTATTTAACACAGTCACATTTATGGTTTATTTACTTTTGTATAAGTATTTGCTAAGGACTCTTCATCTATCCTTCTTAATGATGGACAAAATATTTTGCCCTTAAAGAAATGACTACAAGTTAGACAGTGTTAGCAAAATTATGTTTTCTATTTGTTTTTCCTAAGAAGAGAAAGGAGCTTCTTCATAATTTATTTTCCCCCAAAACTAGACACTAGGCCATAAATGTACAGAATTACATTAGATCTAAGGCAGAAGGTGGACAATGTGGAAATTATGACCTAGATAATAATATCATCTTCTTCTCAAGGTATATACTCTCAATACCTAATAGGTCTTGAGAGTGATATGAAACTTGCTTTGTTCATTCAACACTTTGTTTTAGAAATCTATCCATGTTTAAGCTTTCAAATTTAGGTAGACATCATTCATTTTACTTTGCATGTTGCATTTTGAATAAATATAAAGCAATATTTTACTTCATGTTTTCACTTATTAGACATTCGTGTTGTTTCCACTTTTTTCCTGGTAGAAACCATATATATGGGAGCATCCTAATACATATCTCTGCTATACATGTGTAGGAAATTTTTCTAGACAGAAATACAATTAGAAACAGAAGTTCAGGGTCTTAGAATTCTATTTAAAGTAGTTATAACAACATTAGCCATGATCTATAATTTCCTATTTATTCATTGATATGGTATGGCTCTGTGTCCCCACCCAAATCTCATCTTGAATTGTAATACAAATTGTAAAGCCCTTGTGTTGGGGGAGGGACTTCATGGGAGGTGATTAGATTATGGAGGCAGTTTCCCTGTGCTGTGCTCCTGATAGTGAGTTCTTATGAAATCTGATGATCTTATAAGGAATTTTCCCCCTTTCACTGTGCACTTCTCTCTTCTGCCACCATGTGAAGAAGGATGTGTTTGCTTTCTCTTCTGCCATGATTTTGAGTTTCCTGAAGCTTCCCCAGACATGTGGAATTGTGAGTCAATTAAACCTCTTTGTTTTATAAATTACCCAGTCTTGGGTATTGTTTCATAGCAGCATGAAAATGAACTAATACAGTAAATTGGTACCAGGAGTGGGGCCCTGCTATAAAGATACTAAAATATGCGGAAGGCAAGTTTGGAACTGGGTAACAGGCAGAGGATGAAACAGTTTGGAGGGCTCAAAAAAAAAGACAGCTGGAAACCATCATTCTTAGCAAACTATCACAAGAACAGAAAACCAAACACCACATGTTCTCACTCATAGGTGGGAACTGAACAATGAGATCATTTGGACTTGGGAAGGGGAACATCACACACCAGGGCCTATCAAGGGGAGGGGGGAGGGGGGAGGGATTGCATTGGGAGTTATACCTGATGTAAATGATGAGTTGATGGATGCTGACGAGTTGATAGGTGCAGCACACCAACATGGCACAAGTATACATATGTAACAAACCTGCACGTTATGCACATGTACCCTAGAACTTAAATTAAAAAAAAAAAAAAAAGACAGGAAAATGTGGAAAAATTTGGAACTTCCTAGAGATTTGTTGAATGACTTTGACCAAATGCTGATAGTGATATGGACAATGAAGTCCAGGCTGAAGTGGTCTCAGCTGGAGATGAGGAACTAGTTGGGTACTGGAGTAAAGGTCACCCTTGCTATGCTTTAGCAAAGAGACTGGATGCATTTTGCCCCTGCCCTAGAGATTTGTGGAGCTTTGAACTTGAAAGAGATGATTTAAGATATCTGGCAGAGAAAATTCCTCAAAAGCAAAGTGTTCAAGTGGAAGATCATAAATATTTGAAAAATGTGTAGCCTGTTAATTTGATAGAAGAGAAAAACTCATTTCCTGCAGAGAAATTCAAGCCAGCTCGAGAAAATTGCATAAGTAATGAGGAGCTGAATGTTAATCAACAAAAGAATGGGGAAAATGTCTCCAGGACATGTCACAGACCTTCAGGGCAGCCCCTCCTATCATAGGCTCAGAGACTTAGAAGGGAAAAATGGTTTCATGGACTGGGTCCAGAGCCCCCTTGCTCTGTTCAGTCTCAGTGTGGTACCCTGCACTCCAGCCATACAGCCATGGCTAAAAGGGGCCAACATACAGCTAAGACTGTTGCTTCAGAGGGCACAAATAAAACCTTGGTGGCTTACATGTGCTGATGGGCCTTCAGGTACACAGAAGTAAAGGATTGAGGTTTATTAACCTTTGTCTAGATTTTAGAGGATGTATGGAAATACCAGGATATCCAGGCAGAAGTTTGCTGCAAGGGTGGAGCCCTCAGGGAGAATCTCTGCTAGAGCAGTGTGGAAGGGAAATGAGGGTTGGAGCCCCAACATAAAATCTCTACTGAGGCACTGTCTAGTGGATCTGTGAAAAGAGGGTCACTGTGTTCCAGACTCTAGAATGGTAGCTCCACCAACAGCTTGTACTCAGCACCAGAAAAGCCGAAGACACTCAACATCAGCCTATGAAAGCAGCCAGGAGTGGGACTGTACCCTGTAAAGCCACAGGAGCAGAGCTTCCCAAAGCCATGATAACCTACCTTTCACATCGGCAAGACCTGGATGTGAGACATGGAGTCAAAGGGGATCATCTTGGAAATTTAAGGTTTAATGACAGCCCTATGACTACCCTATTGGATTTCAGGCTGGCATGGGGCCCCTTTTGTTCTGAAAAAAATTTCCCATTTGGGATGGGTGCTTTTATCCAATGGCTGTACCCTCTTTGTATCTAGAAAGTAACTAACTTGCTTTCGATTTTACAGGTTCATAGGTGGAAGGGACTTGCCTTGTCTCAGATGATACTATGGACTTTCAATTTGAGGTTAATGCTAAAATGAGTTAAGACTGTGGGGAACTGTTGATCAGACATAATTGCATTTTAAAATATGAAAAAGATGAGATTTGAGAAGGACCATGGTTGTAATGATATGGTCTGGTTCTGCATCCCTACCCAAATCTCATCTTGAATTGTAGTCCAAACTCTAATCCCCACATGTTGGGGGAGGAAAGTTGTGAGAGGTGATTAGATTATGGGGGCAGTTCCTCCATGTTCTGCTCATGATAGTGAATCTGCTCATTAGATCTGGGTTTTGTAAGGGACTTTTCACCACTTTTCTCCGCACTTCTCTCTCCTGCCTCCATTTGAAGGATGCGTTTGCTTCCCTTTCTGCCATGATTGTAAGTTTCCTGAGGCCTCCCCAGCCATGCAGAACTGTGAGTCAATGAAACCTCTTTTGTTTATAAATTAGCCAGTCTTAGTTTTTTCTTTGTAGCAACATGAAAATGAACCAATACATGCATATTCTGACGATAATTGATACAGTTCAACTTTTCGACTACCCCAATGAAATTCATGTAACACTATCATGTTGTTGGTTCAATTAGCATTTTCTTGATTACTACTGATATTTAATTTTTATTTATTTTATCATATTTATAAAATATTATAATTTTTATATTTTTATGGCAATTTGTTTTTCTTTTGGAAATTGCATACTTCTAATATTATTCGGGTATTGCATTCTTAGTCATTTGTTGGTAATATGTAGAAATTCTTTATACATATATACCAATTTTGTGCATTGGAAACCTCTCTTCCCTGTGCACTGTTGATCATTTAACTTCATCTACCCCATCTTGTGATCTTACACCATTGCCCTCCCATATGCGTATTTAGAATCAGTTTGTCTAATTACAGAAGTAATCACATCTAAAAGAATAAAATGGGAAAAATGTGAAATGATTACCCATGTGTCTATAAATCATAGGGATATTTTGATATCATTCACAATAAAGATTACAAGACAAAGCTATGCTAAAATAAAAAGGAGGACAGATAACAAGTATTTTTAGCTTTTCAAGCCACACATCTCTGTTTTTTGTTAATTTAGATGATTTTTAAAAAAATAAAGTAGACCCATCTATTACGTAAAAATATTAAAAGACACTTCAATTATGATACTGCAAAAAAAAATCACTGAATAAAGTGCTAAATAAATAATATTACAGTCTGAGTGCTTTTGAGCTACAGGAAAACATATTTTCTGATGTCATATATATTTTTAAACTACAAATTTTCCAGTGTACAATCAGTTATGTGGAATTTGCCTGAATTCTGAAGTCTGAAAGTTCACTAATCAATAAATATTCATAAGTAAATATTAGTAAGATTAGCCTGTTTTTTTCTCTAACTTGTTTAGGCTGAGTACAGTTTATCATTTTTAAAATTCTCATACAAAAAATACAGTTATCGTAAGATTGATGTCATACATGAAAACTCTAAGGCTAGAAAGGAAAGACTGCATTGGAAATAGGTTTTTGAAAGAGAAGGTGGTTTGCATTAGTCATGTGCAATTAAACTAGTCTTAAAATCAAAGTACAATAAACCCCAGGAGTCCAGCCCTGATTATCTATGAGTTAGTGATGCATGAGATAGGATATTCAAGGTGGTAATGTGAAGTGTAACCCTGTGAAAAAAGTCAAGATCACTCATAAGGAGCTTCTAGTGAGTTAAAGTATAGTACATTTTCCTGTGGAATTCTAATGTAGCTATTTTACCCATACTACTAATGGTACTTACAGTAGAGGGGTTTTTTTCCCCCCCCCCATGGGTCGAATTCATATATGGTTCTCTGTGTTCATAGTAGTTTCATTCAACATTAAAAATATAACCTGGAAACACTGTTGATTATTTTGATCACTGTGCATTGTCATACAGATGCTGTTCAAGACTGCCCAACTGAGGAAGAGAGCTAGTGCTAAAATTCAGCACAAGTCGTTTGCCAAGCCCATACCCAGGCACAAGCGTGTACATGCTAAAAAAAATGCCTTTCTTACAATCCCACAAAATAAAATATAAACTAATGCTGGCCTGATTTAGCTTTTCTCATGGTCATCATGACATCATGATCTCCTTATAGTATTAAAGATCCATACAATAAGTACGGAATACCAAAACTGTGACATAAGTTAATTAGCACCCTCTGACACAGGATGTAATCTAAAAAATGCCAGATCACCCAACTTTCTAGGCCACATTTCAAATTAATTTGCTTTGTAGGTTAATCTCGATATTCTGCCAACAACTAATCCAGTAAAGTAGAAACAAAATTTATAACCTATTTAATCCAATATGCTTCTCCTCCCAGCATTGTGTTTAAATGATCACATTTTATACAAACAACTTAATATTCCATTAGTACCACTTACTCTTCGTGTCACATTCATTTGATATTTGATCAGAACACAATTTCTTAGAGTCTCCTTCATCTAATTCTTTTTATGCCTTCCTGCTACTTACTATTTCAGGTATACAGCTCTGATTTGGTCATTCTCCAGGTAAAATGCCTTTGATAGCTCTTCCTTCCCAGCACAATTACATTGTAACAACTTGCCCTGATATTCAAAGTCATCCATAAACTGCTGCAACTTACCATGTTAATCTTTACCTTCTGGGATTTACTTCATACATGCTGTTTTTCACATAGATGTATCCTGTGAAAAACATCTTACTGAAAAAGTTTAGCACCAATGCACTTTACTGAATTCCCAGATTCTTTCATTTACTTTAAGAAATCCAGTTTATTAAGATAAAATCTTATATACAGTACAATTTACCAATTTAAAATATATAATTTATTGGTTTTTAGTATATTCAGAATTCAATTTTGGAGCATTTAATCTTACCAAAAAAACCTTATACCTATTATTAATAAGTCCTCATTTCTGCCTTATTTTCCATTCCTAGGCAATTGCTAATAGATCATCTGTCTCTACATATTTGTCTATTCTGAACACTTCAAATAAATAGAAGAATTCAATATGTGGTCTTTGTGACTGGACTCTTACAATTAGCCTACTGTTTTAAAGGTTCTATTCATGACGTACTTTGACATACTATAGCATATATTAGTACTTCACTTCTTTTTTATTGCTTAATAGTATTACATTATATAGAGATACTGCATTTTATTGATCTATTTATTTATCTAAATGTTTGGGTTGTTTCTGATTATTGGCTATTATGAATAATGTTACTAAGAACATTTCTGTAAAAAGTTTTTGGTAGGCAAGTGTTGCAATTTCTCTTAATAGTATACCTAGGAATGGAATTGATGGCTCATATTTTAACACTGGGTAGAATTTTGTGAGGGATTCACAGTTTCCTAATGTGGCTATACCATTTCACATTCCTGTCAGTAGTTTATGAGCATTCCAATTCTTCCACTCCTTGCTACCACTTGCTATTATCGGACCTCTGTTGTTTGTTTGTTGAGACAAAGTCTTGCTCTGTCGCCTAGGCTGGAGTGCAGTGGTACAAACTGAGCTCACTGCAACCACCACTTCCTAGGCTCAAACAAACCTCCCACCTCGGCCTCCTTAGTAGCTGGGAATACAGACACTTTCCATCACTCCTGGTTATTTTTTTTTTCTTTGTATTTTTTGTAGAGAGGGGCTTTTGCCATACTGCCTAGGCTGGTCTCAAACTCCCAGGCTCAAGCAATCCACACACCTTGGCCTCCCAAAGTGCTGGAATTACAGGTGTGGGCCACCATGCCTAGCCTGATTTTTTTATTATAGCCATCCTATGTATCTGATTGCCACCTACTGATTTGCCAACTCTTTTTTTTTTTTTTTCATTTCAACTTTTATTTTAGGTACAGAGAGTACGTGTGCAAGTTCGTTGCATGAGTATATTGTGTGACACTGATGTATGGGGTACAAATAATCCCAACATCAATGTAGAGGACACAATATCCAATAGGTAGTTCTTCAAGCCCTTTCCCCATCCTGCCCTCCCCCGCATAGTAGATCCCAGTGTCTATTGTGCCCATCTTTATGTCCATGCATAACCAATGTTTAGTTCCCATTTATAAGTGAGAGCATGCGGTATTTGACTTTCTGTGCCCGCATTAATTCACTTAGGATAAAGGTCTCCAGCTGGATCCATATTGATGCAAAGGACATAATTTCTTTCATTTTTATGGCTGCATAGTATTACATGGTATATTTGTACCTCATTTTCTTTATCCAGTCCATAGCTGATGGACATCTACATTGATTCCATGTCTTTATTAATATGAATAGTATCTTGATGAACATATGAATGTATGTGTCTTTTTGGTAGAATAATTTATTTTCCTTTGGATATACACCCAGTAATGGAACTGTTGGGTCAAATGGTCATTCTTTTGTAAGTTCTTTGGGAGATATTCAAATTTCTTTCCACAGGCACTGAAATAGTTTACATTCCCACCAATAATGAATAAGCATTCCCTTTTCTCCACAACCCTGTCAACAGGGTAATAACCCTGTTATCTTTTTTACTTTTTAATAGTAGCCATTATGACTGTTGTGTAATGGTACTTCATTATGGCTTTCATTTGCATTTCTATCCTGACTTGTGACTTTGAGTAATATTTCATATGTTGACGACGTGTATGTCTTCTGAGAAGTGCCTGTTGATGTGTTTTGCCTACTTCTTAATGGGGCTATACATCTTTTGCTTGTTGATTTGTTCAAGTTTCTTATAGATCCTAGATATTAGATCTCTATTGGATGCATAGTTTGCAAATATTTTCTCTGATTCTGTAGTTTAACTGTTTACTCTGCTGATAGTTTCTTTTGTTGTGCAGAAACCCTTTAATCAGGTCCAACTTACCCATTTTTCTTTTGGTTGAAATTACTTTTGAAGACTTAGTTATGAATTATTTGCCAAAGTGATGTCAAGAAGGGTATTCTCTAGGTTTTTTTATATGACATTTTATAGTTTTAGGTATTAAAGTCTTTATTTCATCTTAAATTGACTTTTTTTTTTAATCTGGTAAAAGGTAGGGGTCCAGTTCAAGCTAGTAGAAGAAATAACTAAAATCAGAGCAGAACTGAACAAAATTGAGACCCCAGAATCCATACAAAGTATACATGAAACCAAAATCTGTTTTTTTGAAAGGATAAACAGGAGCTATAGACCTCGGTAGGAAGATTAACAAAGAAAAAAAAAAAGAAAATATCCAAATAAGCACAATGAGAAAGGCAACATTAAAACAATCCCACAGACATACAAATGATCCTCAGATACTCTTTTCCTCTCTGTGCACCAATTCTAAAATATAGAGTAAATGCATACATTCCTTGGAAACACACAATCTCCCAAGACTGAATCAGGAAGTAATCAAAACTGAATAGATCAATATCAAGTTCCAAAACTGAATAAACAATTAAAAATCTACCAACTATAAAGAGCTCTAAACCAGATGGATTCACAGTTGAAGTCTACCAGATGTACAAAAAAGAGCTGGTACCAATCCTACTGAAACTACTCAAAAAAATTGGGAAGAGGAGGTCCTCCCCAACTCATTCTACAAAGCCAGTATCACTCTGATACCAAAATCTGGCAACTAAGCAACAAAGAAAGGAAGCTGCAGGCTAATATCCCTCATTAACACAGATGCAAAAATCCTCAACAAAATATTAGCAAACCTAATTCAGCAGTACATCAGGAAGTTAATTTACCACAATCAAGTAGGCTTTATTCCTGGGATGCAGGGTTGGTTCAAAATATGCAAATCAATAAATGTAATTCATGCATAAACAGAATTTAAAACAGAAACCATATGATAATTACAATAGTCACAGAAAAAGCTTTTGATAAAATCCAACATCCCATCATAACAAAATCTCTCAACAAACTAGGGATTGAAGAAACATAAATCAAATTAATGAGTCATCTATGACAGCCAACATCATACTGAAAGAGAAAAGCTAGCAGCATTCCCCTAAAGAACTGGAACACGATAAGGATGCTCACTCTCACCACTCCTATTCAACATAATATTGGAAGTCCTAGCCAGAGCAATCTGGCAAGAAAGAGAAATAAAAGCCATCTAAATAGGCAAAGAAGAAGTCAAACTCTCTCTCTTCAGTGATTATATGATTCTATAGCTAGAAAACCCTCAAAACTTCACAAAAAGGCTTCTTGAGCTGATAAATGACTTCACTAAAGTTTCAGGATAAAAATCAGTGTACAAAAATCAGTAGCATTTCTATACACCAAGAATGTTCAAGCTGAGAACAAAATCAAGAATGCTACTCCATTTACAATAGGCACAAGGAAAATAAAATACTTAGGATTACATCTAACCAAGGAGATAAAATATTTTTATAAGGAGAACTATACAACACTGCTGAAAGAAATCGTAGATCATACAAACAAATGGAAAATATTCAATGTGCATGGATTGTGCGAACCAATACCATTAAAATGGCCATACTGCCCAAAGGAATCTACAAAGTATAGTTTGAAAATGTATAAACAACTTGTACCAATTTTTAAAAGGATAAACGATACAGTAGTACAATGAGAAAAGAATATGACCAGGCAATTCCCAAAAGGAGAATTTAGAATAACCAACAAAAGCATGTAAAGAACACCAATATCATGAATAAACAGAAAATGACACATTTAAACAGTAAAATGTATGTTCATACCTTAATGACAAAAAAATGTACAGAAACACTAACTTCATTTCTATGAGGGAGAAAAAATGTTAAGTCTTTTACAGTAATGATGGACACTTTAAGCCTAATACGTCATGTTGGACAGGAGTATGACAGTAACTAGTCAAACTGATAATACAATTGAGTGCTTATTTCCACTTCAAGGTATAGGCAATCAAACATTTTAAAAAGCCTTTTCACAAGGAGTTATGTAAAACAATGTTAATTGCAGCATTGCCATTAATGATGAAAATGAAGCTATGTAAATGAATAGCAGTACTGCATTTAATGCTATGTAACTGTTCAATGAATTAATTATATACACTTATTTGTTTACATGAACCATGGATGTACAGTAAAATATGTTTCTTGGACAAGAAACAATATGCTTATTATTAAGCATATTATTTTATTTATACTTTATATATTATATAATTGTATATTGTCTATTATATAATAATATATAATATATATTAATTAAGAATTATATATTATATAAACATTTATAGTTATATATTTATTATTATATATCATATTTATTATTAAGCATATTATTTTAACACAAATATAAACAGAAAACATCTTTATGTTTTATACACATATATATACAGAAATCTGATAAAATTGATTGCAGTGATATGCATAAAAACTCTGACAATATGAATTGTGTGACTTGTGCAGGAACAAATGAAGTGGAGAAGAAAAAAATAATGTGGTAAGCTTCTTTAAGAAAAGGTAATGGCTGAATGTATAAATCTTTAAAAATGAAGCCTAGAAATAAATATTTAAAAATGTAAGATGTTTTTGGCTCAAAATGCTTTGTTATGTCATTTTCCTTTGTTCTTTGTGCTATCTGCAGCTTTTATATTTTAAATAAAATTTAGTAAAAACATTGCAATGTAAATTCATGTATATTTATCTATTAATAGATCTATATGCTTATATAGGCATATAAATACATAAAGAAATGCAACAAGCAGATAACAGTGACTACCTCTGTGAACCAGGGGGCAAACATTGATAAGAAAGTTAGCTTCTACTGCATATAAACTTAAACTGTATGAAATTTATCCAGTAACTGTATTATCTATACATATAAAGAAACCAAAAATAATTGAAGAATAAATAAACAAGCAAAAATGAATGAATAAACAACAAAAAAGAGAGAAAATAGATACAACATCATGAGGTATGGAAATATATATGAAAACGGAAGAAGGAGTAGAAATTAATTCTGAATCAATGTTTCTAACAAAGGTTGTTACTACAAGTATCATTTGAGCGAAATAATGAAAAATTATTCTAATTAAGAATAAATAAAACAGGCTGGGCACACTGGCTCATGCCTGTAATCCCAGCACTTTGGGAGGCTGAGGTGGGCAGATCACCTGAGGTGAGGTGTTCAAGACCAGCCTGGCCAACATGGTGAAACCCCATCTTCATTACACACACACACACACACATACACACACACACACAAATGCCATTCATGGTGGCACACACCTGTGGTCCCAGCTGCTCTGGAAGCTGAGGCAGGAGAATCGCTTGAACCTGGGAAGTGGAGGCTGCAGTGAGCCGAGATCACGCAAATGCACTCTAGCCTGGGTAACAGGGCAAGAGTCCATCTCAAAAAATAAAATGAAATACAACAAAATAAAATAAAATAAATAAATCAGAGGAAACAAAAAAGTACATGAAACTAGAAAAAAAAATAATGTGATCTTGCATCATCTGAAGTTTTTAATGAATTAATAGAATAGTTAAAAATATTTAATATCAAGGAAATTGCTTTCTTCTTATTTGCATTTGGCATCATTATCTAGCCTTATTTCTACTTTCTGTTACTATTTTAATATCTAGTGGACATATATATTCTAATTTTTAGTAAACATATATATTCAATTTATTGCTTTATAACACAGCTATGTTTTTTTAATCTCAGTTGTGAGAGTTTTTACCATACTATTTTTAATATTCAAAAAAACATTTATTTTTATTCCATTTGTAAACATGAGTACTTTTACAAATAAGTTTTTCAATTTTGCTTATATTTTATACATTTTTATTAATTTAAATATATATATAAATTTTGCAGATTTTCCATTGTTCTATATACTATATATTATACACTATAATTACATTCTTCTATATACTATATATTATATACTATAAATAATTACATATGCTATATAATTATTTATATCTTTAGAAAACATGTACTGAGTGTCCATTCTGTTGATGAAAATTATGATACGCTCTGATATTTTCTAGGAACTTAATGAATGTTACATCTGACTTGAGTACTCTATTAAATGAATACAAAATAAAAGATTCTAATGTAGGCTTAGCCATGAGCATGGTAACTGCATCATTATTTTTAAATGTTTATTTGTAGATACCACATAACATACAATAAATGGGAATTTGTGTAATACATTCTATTTCTATATTATGGAATAATATATAGCTAGAGAAATTATAGTAAGTGAATATTTAGTGATTTTAAAAATTGGTAAAAATATTGCATTATGTGAAAGGGTATGTTATATATTTCAATATCATGATTCTAAATATTTTACAAGTTATCTGAATATAAACAAATGTGCTTACAGACATGGTATATGAATCATTTTTTTTTCAAATCCAAGTGGCAGAAATTTCTAGGTCCTATCTTAATTGTGATTTTTAATAAAATGTATTAAAAATTCAAATTAGTCCTGTGCAGTAGCTCAAATCTCTAATCCCAACACTTTAGGAAGTTGAGGTGGAAGGATTTCTTGAGCCCATGTGTTTGAGACCAGTCTGGGCAACATGGCAAAACTCCGTCTCTACAGCAAATACCAAAATTTGTGGGGCATGGTGGCGTGAGCCTGTAGTCTCACCTACTTGGGAAGCTGAGGTGGGAGAATTGCTGGAACCCGAAGTGGGAGGATTGCTGGAACCCAGGAGGCTGAGACTGCAGTCAGCTGTGATCATGCCACTGCACTCTGTCCTTGGCAACAGGGTGAGACCTTGGGTCTCAAAAAAAATAAAATCACTTTATACAATATGTTATGATGGGGCTTGGCATCAGGGATAGTTTTATACTCAACCCCAATATTATTATTATATTTTTAACGGTTAATTTTGAAGTAATTTCAGCATGATGAAAGTGGACAATTTGTGCCCAAGAACTGAAATTTAGTATTTCTTATAATTGAACAACTATGCATTTTCCTGCTTTATATAAGCCATACTTTGCCTCAGCTATTGTTAATGCACTTAATAGGAATGTGGATAACAGAATACAAGGTTTCCTAAGACCTTTTCAGATACTCATTGCTTTGTAGTCCATGCCTGACTGAGGTAAAAATTCTTCACATTTTAAAATACGACCACTTGAGGGGAAACCAGAGGTCTGGGAAAAATAGCATGTTAGCAAAGATTTGAATCATTCAATTAATATATAAATAGATCAATAATTTATTATTTAATGGATCAATGAACATTTGAATAAGATGTAGTAAAATTTTCTCTATATATTTGAAGCTTGTGTATTCCTTAATTGCAAATATTATATATATAATATTCTATGTGTTATTGAATAACATATAATTCACTAAAAGCTTGAATATCATTTTAAAGTATATTAAATATAAGCAGGTCTTTATATACATTTTTAAAAATCTTTGCACAAGGAGATTGGACTAGGTCCTCTCTAAGCTTTGAATGAGGTGGGAAAGGAGTTTGGACTAAATGGTTTATATAATCTCTTAAAATCTGAAATGTATTTTGAATGCTAGTTCTCCTCTTCAAAGAATAGTCAATAAAATGGGGAAAGACTAGAAACAAAGACTCAAGATTATAAAAGCTCTATAGTAGACATGCTTAGGTACCTTTTCCACCTTTGAAACACTATTTATTTACTTTGGAAGAGCATCATCCTTTACAGTCCACAGCACTGCATCCTCACAGTCAACATTATGCCGGGTCCCATGGTCCACATTAATTTGACTAGTGCTTAAAACATCCTTATCAATCCATTGGACCTTCCCATAGGACGCTGTAATAAGGCATGGGAGACTCTAAGTCAGTTCTTGCTGATGATTAAATATGTAATGTGTAAATTCAGATTACTCCGTGAAAATGTGCTTGGTAGTGAGCAAGGAATAGAGATTGCTTGGATTTGAAATATTAATAGAAAGGAGAGCAGAAAGTAATCAACAACAGAGACTGATTCCATTGTAAGGGTCCACTATTTTCTGGTTCTTGTCCATTGTCAAGGGAATCATCACTATATTTCAGCTGCAAGATTTTGTGAAACAACCATATATCCTCATTCCAAATTCTGCTTTTGAACTCTTGAGGTAGCTTAAGTTACTTATAGTTAGTTGCAACTGCAGTTTAATAGATCCAAGTTCTATATAGGAGAAATTACCAAATCAATAATTTTAAGAAAGCGAATCCCTAAGTGCTCCTAAAATGCCACACTCAAAAGACATAGTGAGAGAATATAACAAGCATGCAGTCTAGCCTAAAAATGAGTCAAAGAAAACACCATCAGAATTCTAACACAAGCTTGTTAAAGCACAGAATATCCCATTTTTCTTTATTTCATCATTTTGCTAAGCCATTCTTGAATCCTCAGTTTTTAATAGGGTTATTGTAATTAGACTTAGATAATAATGTTCCTTTTCAGAGACCTAGACTTTTTTTTTCTTTGTTTTCTTTATATAATTCTTTGATTTTCAGAGATTAATAACACTGTCATTAAGCTAATAGCAGGTCATTAAGTGGATGTAGATTGGCAACATTAACCAGAGGATACCTGTGAAGCAGTCTGAACCATCACACACAATAAATCATGCCTATTGCTAGACTGGAGTAAAACTTCTCTGCTTATTCCAGAGGAGTTAATTTGCAGAGAAGAGGCAAAATTCAAAGAAAGTTATAACTCCGTTCTTAGAAGTGACTGAGATTTTCTACTTGTTATTAATGCATATATCTTCTTTTAAATACTAACTTTTAAGTTGTTGTTATTTAAGTAAATTGTTGGTTGATTTTCAGCAAGGTATTTAAAAGTAAAGAATTACGGAATATTTTAACAGAAAAAGACTTAGATATAATTTAATCTATCAGCTCTTTGCATAGATTAATAAAGAGAATGTTACTTTCTCAAAGTCACATAGAAAATAGGTTAAAAGTTAAAGTTAACTACATCTAGTTCTGATGACTTTGAACAGCTGTTTTGTGTGTCTGTGTGTGTGTGTATGTGTGCCTTGTGTAGCCTATTTTTTTTTTTTAATAGAGATAGGGTCTCACTAAATTGCCCAGGCTAACCTTAAACTTTGGGCTCAAGCAATCCTCTCACCTCAGCCTCCTAAAGTGCTGGGAGTACAGGAGTGACACACCCTTATAGCCTTTCAATTATATGTAATTGTCAATTTATATTACAAATAAATAATTTATTAAATTAGCAACCTTTTAGCTCACTAGTTTTAAAGGCCATTCTGGAGTAATTCCTGTGATCGTTTCTGAAGTTACTATGGAGAATAAATACGGTCACAGTCCTCAAGAACACAGGATGGAGAGAGATCGGAGCTACAAATGCAAATATCTATTACATAGAGCAGTACTTAGTATGTAAGAAGATCAATAACATGATGGAGAAATACACAATATGCATTGGAGCCTCAGAAAGAAACTTTAGTCATAGAAAATGTAACAATTGACTAAGTTGTGTTGTACATTTGAGTTTGAAAGTAGAAAAAAATCTTATTAATTGGTATCAATAATTAAGCAGCCTCTGTGAAACTAAAATTATTTTAAATACTCATACTATCTGTCTATCCATCCATTCTTGCATTTATCTATCTACTTCCTTATAATAACAGAAATGAAAGTTATTTGTCTGTTTCAAAAAAAATACAATTAAAAGAAAAAACCCAGAAAAATTATTTTTAAAACAATTAGAACTATAATTCAAATCCAAGTTTGCCTGATTCTTTCCTCTAAAAGAGGAACATTTTGCAAATGAAGTTTTTTTCCCTGCAGAGTTGAAAGCCAAACTGTAAAAAATTACTGGTTTCCGAAATTTATTGGCTCCTAAAATTTTCTCATTTCCCCAGATTCATGTTTCATATGACAAGGTAAACCATGCAAAAGTAAATAAAGTGTTTAGAAATGGAAAGTAAGTAACATCAAGTAATCTTCTAGCTGCTTTATTCACAGAGATATTGATGTGCATAAAATGAAATGGTAACAGTCAGATCCAGGGATGAGTGTGAGGTGTAAGAGTCAGTCCCTGATATTTGGTACTGATATCTGCAAAAGTTTGTATAGACTTTTGTCCCCTGAAAAGCACATTGCTTTCAAGTGGTATCACTATTTAGTTTTTTAAAAGTTCATGAATTTATGACTTTTGACTACTTCTCAGATTTCTCTATTGAAAAAATGGGTCTTACACCACATTTTAAATGTTGACAATATACAAAATGATAAATCTGAGTCAAATCTCTTTTCTGATGAAAAATAAGTTCTCCTCCATACTCTCAAGTTCCTCCTGTCTGTGGTACCCATTTTTCATATTTGTAGAAATGTATTCCAGACATTTAAACAGTCCAATTATAGACATGAAAATATTCCATTATGATTGGCCTTCTTACAAAATATAAGCTGCTTCTAGTCCTTAAAACAATTTAAATTATGGGGTGAGATATTGGGGGTGAGAAAAAAATGAAATGGGTTATGTGCTACATAAATTAGTATATACATCTATATATATACACACATATATTCACATGCATATATATGAAAGTGAACATCTCATTGGTATTGAAATGTACATATTAATTTATTTTATTTATTTCATTGTACCAGTATAAACCTTTTATTTCTAATTAAATTTTATTTAAATATAATTTATTTTAGCCAATGGAAAACATGTGTCTTTTTTCTTTTTCACTAAAATGATTTTCCAAACTGTAGCACTTCATTGAAACTCCATTGCATCGTAAGTGATATTTTCCTTATGATTCATTTTCACTTAATTTCCATTGAATTTATCTAATGATTTGCTGCAAAGATTAAATAAAAAGGAGAAAAAAATTATTGATAATTATGTAACACAAAATGTTCACGTATTATAATAGTTAATATTATACTAAACAAATAAAAAGCATTATCTTTATTTAAAAATATGAAATGTAGGTTCATTTATATGATGCTATATTAATGAAATTATTAACATTATCATTATATGGTACATTTGAATTCTATGGGATTAAATATACATACATATTATATATGTGTGTGTGTGTATATATATGTATATTCATTCAATTTCCTCACATTTCCTGCTGATTCTCCTCCATTTCTCTGTCATGCTGTATATGCATTTAAATCTGTCATATAGAGACTGTCTACTTGATTGAAATGGATAGTAGATAGCACCACAATGTAATATTGCCTTGGACTCAGAATTGCTATTGCTCCTGTGCTCTATAGGGTAAGCCCCATTATTTTTTCATTTTTCTTTCAATGTCTGTCTACCTTTTATATTATTGGTTTCTTATGTCTGCTGACCAAGGTTTCTGTGAGCCTGTCAGAATCATACAATCATGACGTATACCATTCCTTGTCTTTCGTGTGCATTTAAAGGGTTGCATGAGGATGGGCATTTAGACTATTTATAGTTTATCACTTTTGCAATAATGCAGTATTCACAATTTTCTATCTACTAAGTGGTTATAAGAGTGAAAGATAAATATTAAAATAATGGGGTGAAAGATGTAGTCCTCATTTTAATACAGATCATTGTCAACATTTACACTAAAATAGTGTTGTAATTTATATTCGTAACATGTATAAAGGGAAGCACCTGTTACTCTATCTTTTTTCCAACCGTGGGGTTTATTTATTATGTATAATAATAACTTGTTGTCAATTACACAGGCAAGTTATTATTGGGTATAAATTACAGACAGCAGTCTTTACTTACACAGAAGAGTATGGCAATCTGAAGGAGTGGTTTGGAGCACAATTTATCCTTAGCCTGAGGTATGAATACTTGCCTGTAATTTAAAATAAAAAGGACATTCTTTTTTTGTCGGTTTTTATAAGAGTTTAGATTAACTCCACTTCTGTTGACAATAAAGGCATTCATCAAACAATAAACTATGCGGGGTGAGCGGGGGGAATTACATATTTTAACTTAACTGGACTTTGAAGGCAAGAGTCATTAGAAAATATTGACTCTGGAGCCAGGATGACTGATTCTGAAACCTGGCTCTAGCATTTATTGTGTGGTCCTTGGCAAGATAGCTAACTGCCCTGTTTTAGGTCTCAACTATTTGTTTTTGAAATGGAATAACAATAGTACACAGGACTTTACAGGAGGATGTAAAGACTGACTTTTTAGATTCCACATATAAGTGAGATCATACAGTATTTGTCTCTCTGTGCTTGGTTTATTTCACTCAGTATAATGTTCTCCAGTTCCACCCATGTCACAAATGACAGCATTCTCTTCTTTTATAAAGCTGTATAGTATTCCATTGTGTAAACATACCACATTTTCTTTATCCAGTTTTATATTAATGGACACTTAAATTGTGTCTTTATGTTCACTATTATGAATAATGCTGAAATGTGTAAACATAAAAATAACCTAGATTAGGTACCAAAAAGAAGACAAGAAAAAGAAAAGAAAAGAGCACCTAGAGTAAGAACTAAAGGAGTAAAAAAGTATGTAGAGTGGTTAGAAGAGTTTCTGGTGTGATTTTTAGCTAGTAATTTTATTTCTATACTTATATAGTACATTAAAATAATATAAAACATTTTGCATTACATAATAATCTAATCAATACACAAATACTTATTGATGTCATATTTATGGCAAAAATATTAGGTATTGAAAAGAAATATATATTTCAAAGTATAAATATGTAATAAATGTTGATTGCTTAGGTTTACATAAATATTGTCTAACAATAAGATGCAGCACTGGATTTGCGACCCAGAAAATAATCTGGAACACTGGGACTTCACAGATACTGTAGTAGCAGAAAGAACACGATAATGGAAAGACAATCCTGTCTTAAGATGTTAAACCGGACTGTATTATGAGATCTGTGAATAACTAGACTCTTAAAAGCAAATTCATATTTATGGATTTAAATTCCATCATTTATTAAATAAAAGTATGGGACCATAGATTATCCAAGAGGTCTTCCAACTCCCCAGTTTTATTTGTTTGAAATCTGTGAACAAGCGCTGCAGGTATATAGAATAACGAAAATAAAAATAAACAATAATAATAGAAGTTTTAGGTTCAAGTGGTAATTATTTTCTAAAGAGTTTTGCTGCCTAATTACATTTTTTATTGGGCTTGTTATTATTTTCATGTATTGGTCATTAAGGATGTGCTAGGTTTTACATTAAATAGTTTTATTTTATCTAATAGCTTTATTTAACCACACAATCATAATTTTTAATAGATAGTTTTAATGCAGTATGTCATCAGTATAACCTCTTATGAACTATCAAAGTGGCTTATTTGCTGAATTGTTTCTGAATTCAATACAATTTAAAGATCTGTAAATAGGGTACTGTGATATATTATAAGAACTATCATTCAAGAAGGATTAGTTTTTGTGACAAGGAGAAGTAGGGCAATCAAATGGGCCTTAGTCTTCTATTTATAACATTGGGATATTAATGCTCATTTAATGATGTAATGAATATTAGTTACACATTGTGGCTGCGAACATTTTTTACATAACCTTCATATGTGTAAAGAATTCATTATATTGTGAATCTTACCTCTAAAATGTAGGAGCAAGCATGTGACCTTGACTACTCCAATCAGATGAGCCCCCAGAAATCTTAGAGTAAACAGAAACCTGAGGAAAGAGCTTTGTAGACTCTATAGCCTGGTAAAGGTTCTAAGTGGAACAAACATCTAGCTTTTGACATGACTGGTAATGAGGTTGCAAGCTCTTCATCTGTATAGCCAGTTGTGGTATCCATGACAGGAAGCAAAGCTATCCATGCTGCAGAGGAGCTGATGTGAACTAGATTTTTTTGTGGCTACAAACACTCAAATCCAACTTTGGTTTGGTGAGCATTCCTTGGTATATTGTGAGCCGCCTTCTTTTTTTTTTTTTTTTTTTTTTTTTTTTGAGACAGCGCCTCACTCTGTCACCCTAGCTTTAGTGCAGTGGTGTAATCTCGGTTCACTGCAACCTCTGCCTCCCAGGCTTAAGTGATCCACCGGCCTCAGCACACCAAGTTGAGGAGACTACAGGCGCACGCCACCATGCAGGGCTAATTTTTGTATTTTCTGTAGAGACATGGTTTCACCATGTTGCCCAGGCTGGTCTCCAACTCCTGAGCTCAAGTGACCCACACACCTCAGCCTCTCAAAGGACGAGGATTACAGACGTGAGCTACCAAACCCAGTCATATTCTAATATCTTTAAATGGGCAATTAATATATTTTTTACTAGCCAGAGTAGATCTCTAAAATTTACAAGTAAGTATTTTGGTTGATATTTTTGTTAGATAAAATAATTTAAATGCCCAGAACATGTGATTTGCAAAATTTGTTTTCAATGGATGTTCATTAAAGAAATGTTTGACTTCAGGGTCAAAATAGTGTGACTTCAGGGTAAGATGATGCTTCAAGAAGAGACGTATATCTCAACACTCATTATTACATTAATGTCATTAATGCCATTAATCTTACCTCTAAAATGTAGGAGCCAGCATGTGGCCTTGACTACTCCAATCAGATAAGCCCCCAGAAATCTTAGAGAGATTAATGACATTAATCAAAACATTGGAAACTAAAAGTGATAATAGTAATGATAATAAAACTTTTGCCGTTGCAGACAGGATAAATGTACCACCCATCTTTCATTCATTTCAATATATTTATTTAAGACTGTGTGCCTTTGGGAAAGAGACTGCTGTCCAAGTCATAAATTCAAAAATATACTTGATAGTATAAATATCTTACTGATTAGAAAGTAGAAGGAATTAAAAATTTTAGATACAGAAAATATCTCACCAGAAATTTTTAGTTTTGTAATTTAAAACAAAAATAAATTTTATTTATTCTATAAATAGTTTAAAATAACAGTAACATGTATTCCTCTTCTTTGTAACAATTTAATTTTTCTAAATATAAAAGTGTTCAGATATTGCCTTTGGGAGCTCTAGTCTCTGTGTTATAGAAAGAGTCCAGCTTTGGGACTGATTAAGGTTAAGTTCCTAAGTCTGCTTATGTGATTCACTGCATTTATTGTGAGCATAAAGCAAATCTGCAATGCCAGTTCAGTTCTGTAATGTAATTTCAAAATTCTTTAAATATCAGAACAAAACAGGGAATTATCTCTGAGAGATATTTACATTTTTATTTAGAATGTTAAGTGAATAGTAAATTTAAGTTTTATTGTAGTATCATGGAACTAGTCTTCTAGAGACATTAAAAGAACATATATATAGTCAAGATATCATATTATACACCTCAAACATATACAATTTTGTCAATTATGCCTTCAAAAAGATGGAAAAAAGAACAGGAAGTATAACTCATAATTTAAAAATCAGAATTCAGAGTTCAGAGATACTCTGAAAATACGTGGAACAAAAGGCCTACAATTCAAAAATAAAAATCCATATATTTCCTTTGTATATTCCAAGTAGAAAAATCATAAACATATTTCTGTCTCTCATTCTTTGAGAAGTGGAAAATTGAAGAATAAAGGAAGGAAAGACAGATGGATGCTCTGGGCTAACACCTAACTTAAAGACTTTGTGATGATTGTTCCTTCTGTTCACACTGTGCTTTCTCCCAGATATTCGTATGGCTAATTCACTTACTTACCTTAAATGTCACTTTCTTGGCAATGTCTTCTCTGACCGTCCTATTTGAGATTTGAATTTTCCCACATCTCTCATCTTTTATACCTTATTTCATTCTACTTCTATAACACTTGAAATTGCTCAATACGTAATTTATAAATTATACAACATATAATTTATAAATTGATTTTGTAAGCACTGAAAAAAATAGATTTTTATGTCTTTTGTATCGTAAGTGCTGAGGATATTCCTGACATATAGGAGGAGCTCTTTGTATTTGTTTAAAATGTGAATGATATAAAAAAAAGTGAATAATAAATTGTTAAATTACACAGATATGTACTGAAAAAAATATGCAATTTTAACATAATATCCCATGATTAGTTTTCAATAGGTATGTAAATTATGTATGAACAGATGTACCCCAAGATATTAACAATGTTAATATAAGTGTATTCATAATGTAGATGACATACATATTGGCTTAGTTGGTTAATTTACTTTTATCTTTGTTTTATTTTCTTTTATTCTAAATTCACATTGATTATTTTAAAATATATACATAGAAAGAATAAAAGAAGAACAGAAAAAAAGAAAGAGGAAGAGTAATAAAGCTATGGCTTATACTTCAAGACTCTCCTCTAAAATAAAAAAATGGCTGAGAGAATACAAAAATCTGGGAAAAATTCAGTGCTTTTTCAGTATTCACTTTCTTAAATGCACTTTAATTCTGTAAATATGCTGCAAAATTAGTTTTTCCACCTTTAGCAATTTATTATTCACATTAGTTCATTATTTTGTATGTAGTCTTTGTGCTGAAAATGCACAAAATTTATAATAGCTTCTTTATTCAAGTGGTTTATACATATATATATTATTAGATAGACTTTAACCGAACATCATTTTCATAGGATGTTAACATAATCTCTTAAAAGAAATGCCTCCCGGATACGCTAACACTTAAACATTAGTTAGTAGTTTGCATTTATATTTGCTAATTCTGTAACTCCATTTCTTATGCTGTCTGATTATTTTTCTCGTTAGGTTAGAATACAGAGTCACAGACTGTAGCCTAAGTTCTGATTGGAATTGACTCAAACATTAGCATTTAATCTTCTCCAATCAAACTTCAATAATCATGAAAATTAAAGAGAAAATTAATAACAAGTTATACAAATATATACTCCTCAAAAGTAAGTGCATTGGAGTAATGTCAGCAAGATAGCAAAATAGAAGATTCTCCAGCATTACTTCACCCACAAAAGTATACTAGCAAGCAACTATTCAAAGACAAGAATATCACCCTGAATACACCAGAACTCTGAAGAGAAGCAGAAAACCCCATGTGCCCACAGAAATGAGAAAAACGGTGACTGGTAAGAGGAATGGTCACTTTAGATCATTGTCCCTGTCCCTGTCCCCCAAGCCAGCATAACATCATTTGCAGAGAATTTCTCTAGATCTACAACTTCTCGGGTGAGAGGAGAAATTGGAGGTTAGGCATTCAATCTCCCCATTGGTTTGTGAATATTTGTGAGGCACCTGATCTGATCCCATCCCATGGAAGTACCAGGAGGGATAAAACTACTTGGGTTGAATTAGAGACAAGGGGTGAGGGCACTAATCACAGAAACTGGCATGTGGATCTTGGCTGTTGCTCTGCATTCTGATCAGTAACGATGCCACAGTGAAGTGATTGGCTGACACTGTAGTGCTGCAGGGGGCACCATCTGTGAGAAGGCCTAAATTTCTGATTGGATTTCTCAGAAAACCCAGACGCTTTTGTGGATCACTTCCGTGATCTGGAAACAAATTAAAGGTTGGCAATTAAGTCCTGGTGTTTGCTTAAGTCTTCCCCAGACCCAGAAACCACTGCAAGTCTATATTTAATTTCCAGTGCAGCATGTAAGTTCTGATGATAACCGTTCCCAGCATACAACAGCAGGGCAGCAAGTTAGTTCTAGTGCAGGGTTTTAGTTCTGGTGCTCATTTTACTTCCTCCCCAGAATGAGAAGCAACAGCAGAGCAGCAATTCAATATTATGTAGTACATGTCTAACACCACTAAAGAACATCTGAAAAAGCTCAGAGAGATAGCTGTTTCCTCAAATACACAGGCATAAACATAAAGATGCAAAGATTGTGAAAACTCAGGGAAATGTAACACCAAAAGAAACAAAGCATCAGTAATGGTCTTAGAAAAATTGAAGATCGTTGAAATGTATGACAAAGCATTCAGAATAACTCTCCTAAAGAAGTTCTGATTCTTAGATGGCATTTATGGACCTGCCTTGGGCCAGAAGGAAGCCCAGTGTCCTGAAGGGTGAATCCCAAGCAAGGTAGAATTCACCACAAGCTGACTTAAAAGACCTTGGGCCTTAAGGGAACATGGGTGGTAGTCTGGCAGTACTCCTTGTGGCCAGGGGTGGTGCTGGCTCTGGGATGAGGCACCTCTCCCTTTGGAAAGAGGAGGGAAGAGTGGGAAGGACAGCATCTTGTGGTTTGAGTACCAGCTGAGCTGCAATACAATAGAATACCAGGTAGACATCTAAGGTTTTTTACTCTAGTTCCTAACTCTCAAATGCTAATTGTGGACCCAGTGGAGTCTGTAGGACCTCACCACACTGAATGGAATGGGACAAGAGCCTGGCTGGCTTTCCCACCAGCTCTACCCCACAGGCCTTGCGCAAACATAGGCAGTGTCCAGGGAATGGTTACAGCAGGCCTTGGGCAAGACCCAGCATTGTGCTGGGCTCAGGTCTGATCTAGCACAGTCATAGTGGTGAGCACAAGGGTGCTTGTGTAACTCCACTCCCAGCTTTAGCTGTCTCAGAATGCACACACATGCGCGTGCGCACGCACACACACACACACACACAGAGAGAGAGAGAGAGAGAGAGAGACTGTATGTTTGTGAGAAAGTAAGAGAAGAGAAAAAGAGTCTCTACCTGGTAATCCAAATAATTCTCCTGAAACTTGTCCAAGACCATCAAGGCAGTACCTACATGAGTCTGCAAAAACCACAGCATTAGTGGGCTTAGGTGTATACTAAGGCAGAAACAGTTTAGGTCACAACACCAAAGTCCTCTCAAATATCTAGAGAGCCTTCCCACAAAGAACTACTACAAATAAGCCCAGACAGTGAAGACTACAATAAATACCTAACTCTTCAAGATCCAGACACTGAAGAATACTGACTAGCATCAACACCATTCAGAAAAATATGACCTCACCAAATGAACTAAATAAGTCACCAGGGACCAATTCTGGAGACACAGAGATATGTGACCTTTCAGAGAACTAAAAATAGCTGTGCTGAGAAAACTCAAAGAAATTCAAGATAAGCTAGAGAAGGAATTCAGAATTCAATCAGATAAGTTTAATAAAGAGACTGAAATAATTTAAAAGAATTAAGCAGAAAATTTGAAGCTGAAAAATGCAATTGGTATACTGAAGACTGCATCAGAGTCCTTTAATATCAGAATGGATCAAGGAGAAGAAAGAGGTATTAAGCTTGAAGACAGGCTATTTGAAAATACACAGTCAGAGAAGACAAAAGAAAAAAAAAGAATTTAAAAAATGAAGCGTGCCATAGGATCTAGAAAATAGCCTCAAAAAGGCATATCTAATAATTATTGGCCTTTATGAGGAGGTAGAGAAAGAGATAGGATCAGACAATATGGATTTTAAGAGAAAAACTATCACAATTTTATTAATATATGCAGCCAACACTTGAGTACCTGGATATATGAAGGAAATATTATTAGAGCTAAAGAGAGAGAGATAGGCCCCAATAAAATAATAATGGAAGACTTTGACACCCCACCTTCAGCATTGCAGAGATCTTCCAAACAGAAAATCAACAAAGATACATAGATTTAATCCACACTATAAACCAAATGAATCTAATTGATGTTTACAGATCATTTCATCAAAGAACTGCAAATACACTTTATTTTCCTCAGCACATGGATAATTTTGAAGGATACATGATACATTAGGTCACAAAACAAGTCTTGAAATATTCAAAGAAGTTCAAATAATATCAAGATCTTCTCTGATCACAATGGAATTAAAACTAGAAATTGATAACAAGAGGAATTTTGAAAACTATATAAATACATGAAAATTAATACTTTTCTTAATGACCAATGATCAATGAAGAAATTAAGTAAGAAACTGAACAATTTCCTGAAATACGCAATAATGGAAATACAACATACCAAAACCTATGGGATACAGCAAAAGCAGTACTAAGAGGCAAATTTATAGCTATAAGTGCCATATCAGAAAAAGGAAAAACTTCAAACAAGCAATTCAATGATGCATCTTAAAGAACTGGAAGAGCAAGGGCAAGCCAAACCCAAAATTATTAGAAGAATAGAAATAATAAATATCAGAGCAGAAATAAATGAAATTGAAATAAAAAATGGTACAAAGATCAATAAAACATAAAGTTGGTTGTTTGAAAAGCTAAACAAAATTGACAAGTCTTTAGCTAGACCAAGAAAAAAAGAGAGATGATCCCAGTTAATAAAATCAGAAATGAAAAAAGAAGACATTACAACTGATACTAGAGAAATTCAAAGGATCATTCGTGGCTACTATGAGCGACTATATGCCAATAAACTGGAACCTAAAAGAAATGGACAAAGGTCTAGATACATACAACCTACCAAGACTGAACTAGAATAAAATCCCAAAATCCAAGCAAAACAATAACAAGTAGTGAGATTGGAGCTATAATAAAAGTCTCTCAGTAAAGCCCAGGATGCCCAGGATCTGATGGCTTCATTGTTGAATTTCAAACATTTAAATAAAAACTAATACCAATACTACTCAAACTACTGTGTAAAACAGTGAAAGAAAGAATACTTCCAAACTCACTCTACAGGGTCCGTATTACCCTGATACCAAAATTAGACAAAGACATATCAAAACAAACAAACAAATATATAGATAGATACAATTATTATTTACTATAGTTACCCGGTTGTACTATCAAATAGTAGGTCTTATTCATTCTTTTTAACTATTTTTTGTACCCATTATCGATCTCACCTCCCCCTCACTCTCAACCCTCCAATAACCTTCCTAGATTCTGGTAGCCATCCTTCTACTCTCTATGTCCATGAGTTCAATTATTTTGATATTTAGATTTCACAAATAAGTGAGAACCTATGATATTTGACTTCTCTGCTTGACTTATTTCACTTAATGATTTCCACTTCCATCCATGTTGCTGTAAACAACTGGATCTCATTCTTTTTTTATGGTTGAATAGTACTCCATTGTGTATATGTTCCACATTTTCTTTATCCATTTTTATTGATGAAAACTTAGGTTGCTTTTGAATCTTAGCTGTTGTAAACAGTGCTGCAACAAATGTAGAAGTGCAGATACACATAACAGGCAGGAAATGACCAAATGTTTAACATCACTAATCATCAGGGAAATTCAAATCAAAGACACAATGAGATATCCACCTACCTCAGTTAGAATAGCTATTATCGAAAAGATGAAAGTAAAAAAAAATGCTGATGAGGATAAGGAGAACAGGGCATGCTTGTACACTGTTGAAAGGAATGTAAATTAATATAACCATTGTGGAAAACAGTATGAAAGTTCCTTAAAATATTTAAAATAGAGCTACTACACTATCCAGTAATGCCACTGCTTGGAATGCATTCAAAGGAATTGAAATCGGTATATAGAGGAGATATCTGCATTCCTATGTTTATTGCAGAACTACAGTACTACTATCAATAGTGAAAGATAGAATCAACATATACTGATGGATGGATAAAATGTGGTATATATACAAAATGGAATACTACTCAGCCTTAAAAAAGAATGAAATCCTGTCATTCATGGTGAGGTGGATGAACTTGGAAACATAATATTAAGTGAAATAAGCCAGACACAGAAAGACAAATACTGCATGCTCTCACTTAAATGTGGAACCTAAAAACATTCATTTGATAGAAGTAGATAGTAAAATAGTAGCTTCCCCAGGCTAAGGAAGGAAGGATGGGGAGAGGTTGGTCAAAGGGTACAAAGTTACAGTTAGATAGGAAGAATAAATTCTGGAGTTCTACTACATAGTAGGGTGACTGTACCCAATAATAATCTGCTACATATTTCAAGACAACTAGAAAAAGAGGATGTTGAAAGTTATCATCACACAGAAATGGTAAAGTTAGAGGTGATGGATATGCTAACTACTTTGATTTAATCATCACGCAATGTATACATGTATTTAGACATCATACTGTATCCTGTACACGTGTACAACTATGTGTCAATTATAAGCAAAATAAAAAAGGGCACTAATATTTTAAATGCATTCCTACTAGTACTGTTAAATAGTAGAGGAATTGTATAAAAATGTAATATCCTTTAAACATAATTAAATTTACCTAAACCTACAGATGGTTTTAGAAATATCAAATTGAAAGTGCATTTTAAATTATGTACCTTTCTTTGAATTACAGATACCATTTGTATGTTTAAAACATTGTTCTAATGTATCATAATTTTTGCTTGTATAATTTTAGTTGATTTCTTATTTCTAATTTCTAATAATAGGTATTTTTTCACTTGTGTACCTTGCATTTACTCTCATTCTTCAAATCCATTTTTCATGATTTTGCTAAAATTATCTTTTTATGTTTTATTTTTTTGGGACATAAAGTGATATGTGCTTGTTGACCTGGAAAAGCTGAATAGCAGAATGCTGCTAACAATAAATTTTACAATTTACAGATTATGGAATATCAGTACTAAATTAATTATGAGAGAAATTCATGAGGAGTAGATGGACATCTCTCAACCATAATAAAATGTGAGTGATAATTTTTGGACAGTGAGCACTCATATTTTCAGTTTGACCTTAAAGCTTACTCTATATTAGATAACATTTTAAAAAGTATCTAGGTAAAGATGCTTGAAGTTTTTCAAAAGCAGAACACAAAAACAAAAATCCTGGACATATTTTATCATTTTTCAGTGTTTGACCCATATTCTCCCACTGACAGCCCTCTCTAGGAAATTAGTTCCTTTGGTGTGCAATTATTTACCAATATTCAGCTTAAGCCTTGTGTATGTTATGACTAACAAAGGAAAACTAGGCAGTCTCCTGGTTGTGCCTGCCTTTCAGCTAGTTCTCTTGCCAATTATTCATGAGATCATCTGTTGCTCTTAACTTGAATTACTTTGAAGTAATAATTTTGACATCTCTGCCATTATTTCATTTTACTGTATTTCAGTGATTTGAACACAGTCTGAGGCCATTCGGAAACAGAAAGGTAGCTAGGTTCATTTTATTATCCCAAAAGATTATGTTGTTGCAGTATGATTTATTTAAAAAAATACTTCCTCCTCCTGCTGCTCTGAAATTAAAATATTAAAAATAATTTCCTACACATGTCTATAACTCTCGGGACTCAAAATTCTATTCCATCATGCAGCCTACTCATCTGTGTTCCAGAATCAAAATCTTTTCATTATTATATTGTTGCAATATTTTATTTCTTTGTGGAATAAGTTTCTTTTGATAGAACTTTTCTTGGCCAACAATAATTGTAGTCAAAGGTTTATTCTTCTTGCTGAATCTAAAATTATTTTCAAGTTTTAAAAATATATGTTTATTATTATATCCAGAATTAGATGTACTTATCAATTAGGTTCATGTGCACAGAATTGATATCTTGTATGAATTTCTCATTAGGAAATACAATATTAATTTTAATCAATCAGACCCTATTTGTATCTATAAAGAAGTGTTGTAGCTTCCTTTATACAGGTGATTCAAGGTACTTGTTAGTTTTTATGATCATGTTTATTAGAGTTATTTTTATTATAAATTGGGCCTTGCTTTTGATTGCATTTTCTGTAAGATAATTTAGATTTATAAGAAAACTATAGATTTTGTACATTTATTTTGTAACTACTCATTTTGCTTTTATGTCTGATAGTATAATTGAAAGCAGATAATGTTACCATCTTCAAGTCATAATTATATTGCTATTTCTTGTAAATTGTAGGTCATTACTTTTCATAATTTATTGTATTATCTGGAGCCCAAATGTATAAATTATGGCAATGATAGTGAACATATTTAAATGGAATTTTTGTTTCACTCATAGGTTTTGATTTCAAAATTTTATCTCTAGACAAATTAAGTTTTTCTACTCTTAAGTGATTTTCGTATTACTGCGTTATCCTTTGATATTCATTTTTCTATGGCTTCTCCTCATATAGTAGATGTTATGGCTTTCCACACCTTTTCAATATTTACCTTTAGCACTAATATTAGTGTTAAAAAGTTCTTTTTTTCTTACTCAAACGTTGATCTAGAAATAAGTATACTTCTCCATAGTCTCTTGACTCTTAAGCAGTATTCTTAACTTCTGTGACTGCTATTTCTCTTCTCTCAGCAAGAGACCAAGCAAGACATTTGATATATTTATATAAATATTTCAAACCAAATTCAAAGATGGTATTTACTCTAAAATATTGATTTCTGCACCTACTTTTCCAACTCATCTTTCCTTACACTAAAAAAATATTGCTTGTTTTAGACTTCAGTTTCTCTGCACATACTCTAGAAAGTGTTGGGAATGCCTGCAGGCTTGGTTAAGGTCTCAATCCTTTGTCTTCTAGAATATTCTTATTATAACATCTGTCATATTTCATATTCATTGCTATTTAACTGTTTTTATTTCCTACCATCAAGTCTTAAGCTCCTTGAGAGAAATAACTAGTTTGCATTCATCATAGTCTCCTGAAAGCTTGACATTAGAGAGATGCTGAATGAATTAGAGGAATAAGTTGTTGCATTGATAGAATTACTTTTTAAAGTCATTTTCTTATACAATTATCCTGTTGGTGGTAGCCATGGAGATGCAACACTTGGAGTGCCGTTCAAGAGAGAAATTCCTGATTAGCTGAGAAGAATGCAGTTTGCTGACTGGCTCCATCTTTCCGAGTAAGCTCCAGTTTATGAGCTGAAAACAATTCCTTTATTGGCAGACTCCAGCCAACTATTGGCATGATGTGCAAACTATGGCACTATGGGCATCCTTTAATGGGCCACTTTTGATCCAGGGCTCTCATTAGGTTATCTGATACTCTTTCACATCTGTATCATGGTATGAAGTCCTGCCCAATTCTGCTCCATTTCCCTTTGCTTTCACAGGAGTCCGAGAGGATAGAGGATTTATCCTGCTCAATTCTGCTTCCTTCCCCATTTATCTTTCATTGGTGCTATTCCCAAATAAATTGTTTATACTGCTACCTCCTCTCAGCATCTGGTTCCTGTTGGAGCAACTTACACAACTACTGATGTGAAAGAAAATTTTAAAATCTGAATCACACAAGAATACAAAGCATTTTTAAGGCTGAAATGAATTCAGATGGCTGCTAAATGCTCAGTTTTGAATTGATAACCACCATTCACTTGTCACTCCTTAGTGAGATTTGTGCTTAAAGTTTCATATGTTTAGAGTTTTAATCTTGTTTATTTTCTTTAATATTGTTTTTTCCAATAGACATAACAGTTATTTCCACTCTTCTATTTATTTAAGAGCAACATTTTTATTATTTTAGCATGGATGTATTTTTATGTTTTTCTAACTCTAATCTTAGAGCTCTTCTGTGAAATATGTGTAGTGTCACTTTAAAGTTACATTTTAATTTCTCAGCAACATTAACAATTGCTCTATTATTACAGCTATAATTCTTGTGTTCCTGTTTTGCAGATGATTTCACTACACGGTCAAACTTAGCCCTTAACTGTAGTCTCTATAATTGGATCCATTCTTATTGCAAACTCAAAAAATGAAAGTTCTAAAGCACAAGTCAGTTAACTCTCTAAGATACAGTGATTTTGACGACAAAATCCAAAGCAAATTAAATAAACTATTGCAAAGGTGTTGTTTATCATACTATTAAGGTCTTTTCTAATTTGAAGTTGTAGCATCTGTTCCTTTCCTCTTTCTCTTCTCTCTCTCTTCTCTTTGCTTTTCTTCCCTTCTTGAAAAATTTAGTTTCGTAACTTCTAAGTTAGAGTTTCGCATAAGCATGGTGGAAGCTTTGGTGACCTACAATAGAATATCAGAGCCTATGTAAATTGAATATGTCCATGTGGGAGGGAGGTGGGATGTGATGCTAAATTGATACAGTATCAAAGCCTGACTCTAGAGAGATATCATTCATGTAGAAGAAAGCCCAAGGAAGAATGTTAATTTGAATAGTAAGAAGTAGTGTCTATGTATGGCACTATTCCTCATAAAGTGTTCAAACACAAGTGTGTTGAACAGGATGTCTGCTTGTATATATGAGGATTGGAGGAAGTGATAGCTAAGAACAATCAGTTTCATACAAAGGGATTGAATTTGTGTGTGTGTGTGTGTGTGTGTAATAATGGGAACCACTTCTATCAGAGAAAGGAATTACAAACATGAAAAGGGAGAAAATAAAAATGAACTGTGCATGATTGGATTTGGAATTTTAGTTTTGGTATGAATTGATGGTATTGTATATGCAGATGAATGACAGATACATGGTAGATAGATACATGACAGATAGGTACAGAAAAATACAGATGTAAATGCATAAATCTGTACACAGAAACATGCAAACATATACATACATACATGCATACCCTAGCTGTGTGCACTAAGAGACCATTGGAGCTGTGGTACCTCAATAGTAACAAACAATTATTATGCCAAGATCTTGCTTTCTAATTACCACTCTCCACCAAAAGAAACTAAGGCTCATGAGAGAAATGGCTATTTCCAGGGCTATGGCTGTGAAGCGACAAGATGAAACTGAAATTTAGGGCTGTGCCAGGAAACTTAGAAAGGTTTAAAAACTATTGGAAACATATAAAAAGGGATACAGAAGCCAGTTGAAAGCTGGTCCCACTGGCCAACTTATGTATTAAAATAAGTTATGATAATAGAATTTTATATTATTTGAATAATATGAAAATTATATAAGTCCATACTTATATAAAAAATAATTTGAAAGCTTTATGAAAATATAAAAATATGTTTTATGAAAAACATTTATATAGTCTGAAACACATTGTATACTTGTATCAAAATATCAAATATATAACCTCTATGTGTGCAATTTTGTAAAAATAATTTTAAAATAAAATAAAATATATTTTTCTACAAAAATAGAGAATAAAAGTACCTTTACAATGGGAGTCCTGTGAGATATCACCTTAATCAACACAGCTATGTAATGGAGACATCAAGATTGTACATTATATGATAGGAAATGTAAGAGGAAAAAAATGCTATAAAAATGACATTCATTTCAAAACCATATAAACTTTATTTTTTCTTAAAAGTTTATGGTATCATTTTTTAAATTAATATAATTTTTTCCTTAACTATATCGCAAAACTTTTATGAGCCCCCAAACAGAAATTTATGTAACAATTTTTAAAACATTCATGTAAACATCAGTCACTTTTAATAATTCATCGAAAGAGAGTTATATGAGAAGTGATTCTCCTAGGTGACTGAATGACTGAATAGTTATATAAAGCTAGCATGATAATTGTAGATCTCAGAGCTACAGAGGAAAAACTAGTCTGCTCCCACAAAGATCTTATTCTGAGACTTTCTTTTACATTTAAGGATTAACTAGTGGAGAAAGATAATAAGGTTGAAAGGGAACAGGGAAAATCACACATGGAGAGTGGAGAGAATTTGGCCCGTATGCATAATTTTAAATCTGACTTAAAGTATGCAAGTAGTTTATATAATTTTATATTCTAAGAAAATAATCAAATTATAATATCAACAGACTGAGAGAAAATATTGCCTACATTTGTTAAAGGATAGATTACTATCCATAATAAGAGAACTAAAATTTAAAAAGTCAAGAAAAAAATGGACAGAAATGGAAAAACAATCGACTTACAAAACCAGTGATTATGCTCAGACTTACTGTATTTATCTGTAGATGTTTTTAGTATAAACCAAATGAAATGTATGGAGTTTATTTAGAGAATAGTTATATTTATTAAGATAATATTTTGTAGCTCCACGAAATTGTGGGTGAACTTGAAAATGTTCAGATCCAAGACAAAAACTGATGCTATAATACTGTTCCCATTCGGATACCCCCACTGCATCTGCTGAGTATAAACACCATGTTTGCAACATTAACCTCAGTGACACCTGACAATGGAGATGCTGCTGGTATGTCAGAAGTGATTTTGGTGAGGTTCCTGTTTAATTGTGTCTCTAATTTCTGATACAACATCTACTTACAGAGTACATATCTAACTTGTAGTGCTTGCATGTTTCATTAATTCAAGGGAAGTTAGGCCTGAGATATTGACCAATTCATGTAGACTGCACAGAAGAGGGGGTCCCACAAGGTAATAAGAAGCTGTTTTAAGGATGCTACAGAGCCATAAAGACAGATGGGCATAAGAAGGAATTTCATTATTATTAATTTTTTAATTCTTTAAGTTTACATACACAAAAGTACACATGCACATAATGGGAATGCAATATAAGTGTGTGTGTGTGTGTGTGTGTGTGTGTAAACATAAAGAGGTTAAATGAACATTGAAAGTATTTCATCACCGTGATAATACAAATAAAACAATACCGGACATAGGTTTCCTCTAAATAACACTTCCCAAATAACATTTCCAGGTGCTGACTCAGACCGAGTGAAAAGAAACAAAAGGAATTATGCAATTCAGTTACTTTTTACTTGTGAAAAAATAAAGGCAAAAATTTAAATCTGTACAATAATTTAAAAGTAAGATTTGTCAATATAGCCAAATTATTGACCAACCAATAAAAATTCTAGGAAATTATTTTCAATAATTAAACAACTATGCAAATATTTTGATAAAAACATGTCCATCTGTACCAGAATTGGTTTTTATAGAAAAGATTAGAATAGGACAAATGGAATTTTATTTTTAAATTATTATTTTTATTATTTTGAGACAGAGTTTTACTCTGTCACCCAGGCTGGAGTGGAGTGGCCTGATTCCTGCTCACCTCAGCCTCTGCCTCCTGGGTTCAAGCAATTCTCGTGCCTCAGCTTTGAGTAGTTGGGATTACAGGTGTGTGCCACCACACTCAGCTAATTTTTTAATTTTTAGTAGAGACGGGGTTTCACCATGTTGGCCAGGCTGGTCTTCAAATCCTGGCCTCAAGTGATTCATCCACCTTGGCCTCTGAAAGTGCTGGTATTACAGACGTGAGCCACTATGCCCAGCAACAAATAAAGTTTTAAGTACATTGCTGTAATGGAATAAAATACAGCTATTAATACAATGACGTATATATTCATAAAAGACCTCCCAAATGTTCACAACTTCATTCATAGTAGCTGCAAAACTGGAAATAATTCAAAGGATTACAAATTGTGATATATATATGTAGTAAAATATTACTCAACAATAAGGATTTCGAGACCAGCTTGGCCAACATGGTGAAACCCCATCTCTACTAAAAATATAAAAATTAGCTGGGCATGGTGGCGGGCACCTGTAATCTCAGCTAATAGGGAGGCTGAGAAAGGAGAATATCTTGAACCTGGGAGGTGGAGGTTGCAGTAAGCTGAGATTGTGCCACTGCACTCCAGCCTGGGCAACAGAGGGAGACTCCATCTTAAAAATAAAATAAAATAAAGAAAAAAGAAAAAACTGAACATTGAAGAATAAATCCTCTCTAATTTTATTTGAATAGAGTTCTAGAACAGACAAAAGTAATCTGGAGTGACAGAAATCAGATCAGTTGTTGCCTGAGTCAGGGGAAGCAGACAGGTGCAATTGGAGATAATGATTGCTAAGAGCAGGAGGTAACTTTCTGGGCAGATGGCAAGTTCTTTATCTTGACTGGGTGCTATGTACATAGATACTACATAAAAATATATTTATGTTTTTGAAAAGAATAATAAATATGAAGCAGAAAACCCTTTGAAATGATGGCTATATTTATGACATTGGTTATGGTTATGATTTCACAGGTACAGACTTAGCTCCAAACGTATCAAGTTGTAAACATTAAAAATGTGCAGCTTTTTGTATGTCAATCATATTTCAATAAAATGGTTTAAAAATGCACAGGTGTCAAAAAATTCATTGTGAATCAAATGTCTTTGCAACTCAAAAAATAATGCTTTTTTAGAAGTGAGATTATGATGTAAGAATATTTTTGATACATTAAAATAAAAAGAGGGTTTTATAAAACTGTGTAATGCATGTAAGAAGTATGTGTGTATATGTGTGTATGGTAGATATGTATACGTGTCTAAAGAAAAACTACCAGGAATACATAGACTACTGTTTTTGTATGTTTATACTGAATTTTAATTGTATGTATTCACTTATTTTCCACATTATTAAAATTAAAAATGCAAGCACATTAAATTATTTAGAAATGGATTGATGGAAAAGTAGCTAAGTCAGAAGTAATGGAAGTAAGTTCTGTGTACCTGAATGTACACACATCTGCACCGCAACAACAAACATAATTTTCTAACTTCTAATTTTTCTATTTGTCTCTTACCATACTCTAATCTGATATTTTATTATTTACTATATCACATTATAGTTTGTTGATCATCTATTATTACTATATTTTCTATTTTTTCCATGAGTTAAGTTAGCCCTGCATCATAAGGGAAAAGTAACAGTTCTATTCATTTTTGTATCCTGGTGACTAATAGAAAGTAAAAATGAAATTGCTGATTTTTCCATGGATCAGTGAATTCCCTAGGTGCAGAAAATATATTGGCCAATGATGGCTATATCCAGAACTACAGAACTCCTGTAGACTTGGGCCATAATGGACCAAAAGTGATTTAAAAAACAAAGAAAAATGTTTGTAGATATTATTTTGAATACTTTCTTCCCCATCTTATTTAGAATTTGGATTTAATATCAGGTAAAAGATTTTAGTGAATTTTATTCCTCAATTCATAGCACTTTTTAAAAATCATGAGTCCAGCACTGGACATTTTATATTTGTGTTTAAATTTTCTCGTGTCTTTTCATCATCACTTCTATTTCCTGCCCTCCTATAAGAACTATAGTACATAGTTTCATACAGATACTTAAATATATATGTAGATATAGTGTATATGTGGAATAAATGCTTTAATATATACAAAGAGTATTACATTCTAAATATTATTCCCTTCCTTTTATTCACAATTATTTGTGCATTCTTACACATTTGGGGCGACTTTCTTGGGCAATTTGCTGAACCACAGAGCAAAAACGTACTTAATTTCAATAAATAATGCCAGACTGCTTTCTAGTATAGCTTTAACAATTAACACTCCTGAGAGTAGAGTGTGAAGTTTCCCTCCCCTTACATCCTTTCCAGCCCTTGGTATTATACTCCAACGCACTATTTTGTTATTCTGATGTGTAATATGGTATCCTTCTTGTACCATGGGTGCAAAATAAATCTTTATTATTTTAAGCTATTGAGAATTCTGGATTGTTCATTACTAAAGTCTAACCTGTCCTGATTGATTCAATGCCTATTCAGGTTTTCACTCTACTGAACGTTTAGAGTCATATCATTTGGGTGTCCCTGAAGTTAAGCTTGGGGTTTTACTTTGACAGTTTAGATATTAAAAACACATTTGCTTGTTACCACCTTATCAGCGATTTATGCTGGAAAGTTAAAAGGAGACTGGAGTGCAACACCAGACAATTGTAAGCCTATAAAATGTCCATTATTCTATGTAATCCTTACAATTATTTATGATGGATCATGATTGTGAAGCTGTTCAACTGTGAGAGCTGCTACTGTATGATATGGCTCTAATTCTCTATGTAGTAATATAAAAATACAGCCACAGTGAACATTTTGTATAAAATGTTCAATTCCTAAGTATATAATAGCTGATTTAGGTAGAAGGGAAGCTTGATTAAAGCAGCAGCTATCAAAGTACTAGTCAAAGTAGTAAAATTAACCACTATCCTCAGGCAGTTGCAGAAATACTTGCAATCTAGTGTACTCTGCCATTTGGAATTAAATAAGAGCAGGGATATGGTGTCACAGTTTCAATAAATCATTACATTTAATTAAGCATAGCAATACAAGAGCTACACTCTTAATTAGGATTTATGCTTATAAGTATTTCAGAAACAATACAAAGTAAAAGTAATCAATTTGCTGGCCAGAAAGAATAGAAAGTGAAAATACACTTACTAAACTTGATTTTTCACTCTATATTTTATTTTTTATCACAAGCATTTACATGAAAATAAAACACAGTGTTTTATTCTCCAACAACACTGAAATTGTCATTGACATTTTTTCTTTCTTGGCTTTTCCAGTTGGACAATAGAAATCTTGAATGCTTATGGTATGGGTGACTGTAAAAAAACAAATTCGATGTCTAAGGGTAAGGTCCAGGACTCTCTTTTGATTATGAGACACAGAAACGCATTCTGAATCAGTTTAGGCAACACAAAGAAACACAGCAGGGGATAAAGGAACTTCAATGATTGTTAAAAACAAAACCAAATGCAATTAGGATTCTATAAATTTGTCTCACATTTGTCCTAAATTCTCTGTGCTAATTTAATTCCCTCACTAAAGATTTCTTCATGAGACTGTAAGCATAGACTCGATATATTTCTAGTTTTGATGAAGAAGTTCAAAAACTTGTTTTTTCTGACTTCTAGTTTTAACATTCTATGACCACCCAAAGTAGCCTGGTGTGTGAATTACGTAATCATCACTATGACAAAGGGCTGGGCAGCATACTTTACTTATAACCCTGGTTAAAATATTTGACTCTCCTTAAGGAAAAAAACACCTGCAAATAAATGTGCAGAGGTGAGGGGGTGCAGGAGACGGAGGGAATAGATTGCATATATGAAATTTTTCTAACTTTAAAAGTTGAGTATTATTAGTGGGTTAAACTTTGCTGTAGGTAAGCATAACAAGTAAGCAAGTCAGCCAGCAACAATCACAAGTAAAAACAATGAAATAATGACTGACCCCTTGAATCCCCCTCTGAAGCATAAAACAAAAAATAAAAATGAAAAGTTCAACTACAAAACGTTTATCTAAATTACCCAGAGTTGTTAAAAAGACCCTAAGATGTCTACCAATTCCACAATTATCACAGGGAATTTGGTGAAAGAAAACAAATACTACTACTAAGGGAGGAGACCACCCCTCATATTGTCTTATGCCCAATTTCTGCCTCCAAAGGAAGAAGAAGTAAAAAAGAAAAGGCAGAAATGAAATCCGCAAGCAGAAAGCCAGGTGCCACACCATGGGCCTGGTAGTTAAAGATCGACCCCCCAATCTAATCGGTTATTTGCATAAAAAAGGCACAGTGAAGATCCCTGTCCTGTTCGGTTCCTTTCTAATTACTGGTGTATGCAGCCCCCAGTCACATACCCCCTGCTTGCTCAATCGATCACGAGCCTCTCACGCAGACCCCCTTGGAGTTGTGAGCCCTTAAAAGGAACAGGAATTGCTCACTCAGGAGCTCGGTTATTGGAGACAAGAGTCTTGCCGAAGCTCCCGGCCAAATAAAGCCCTTCCTTCTTTAGCTCGGTGTCTGAGGGGTTTTGTCTATGGCTTGTCCTGCTACACTACTAGGTGGAGAAAAATTTTGCACATTTTTTATTATAAAGAACAGCTAAGGACAGGTGTGATAGCTCACTCCTGTAATCCCAGCACTTTGGGAGGATGAGGTGGGCAAATTACTTGAGCTCAGGAGTTTGAGACCAGCCTGGGCAACATGGCAAAACCCCATCTCTACCAAAAAAAAAAAAAAAAGAGGTTGTGCACCAAGGACCAGGTGAGCTGATGTCCGGGGCAAGAGAAGTTGGATGTCCCAGCTTGAAGAGTGAGAGCAAATTTGCCCTTTCTCTGCCATTTTTTTTTTTTTAATTTACAAAAATTGTATATATTGTCATGTATAAAATGTTTTGAAATATGTATACATTGTTGAATAGCTAAGTTGAGCTAATAAACATATTCACTACTGCACATACTCATTTTCATAGGGCCAGAACATTTGAAAAATACTATTTAGCAGTTTTCAACCATTTAATACATTGTTATTAACTATAGTAGCACATAGCTGTGCAATAAGTCTCTTGAACGTACTTATTCTATCCACCTGAAATTTTGTATCCTTTGACCAACAATATCTCAACTCCCCCATCCCTGCCCCTGGTAACCATCATTCTACTGCCTACTTCTAATGCCTACTTCTATGAGTTCAACATCAGAAAAGGGGTTGATATCCAAAATATATAAGCAACTCAAACAACTGAATATTAAGAAAATATATATAACCCAATTGAAAAATGGGTGAAAGATCTGAATAGGCATTTCTCAGAAGAAGATAAAGAAATAGTCAAAATATACATAAAGGAAACGCTTAAAAAACTAATCATCAGAGATATGCAAATTAAAACCCCTCTGAGTTATCACTTCTGCATTTTTATCTACTTGGGCTTTCTCACACTGTGGAGGGCCATCTGCTTTAATCATTTCACCAATCCAAATGCTAATCTCTTCTGGAAACATCCTCACAAAGACACCCAGAAATAATGTTTTACCAGCTGCCTGGGAATCCTTTAGCCCAGTAAAGCTGACATAAAATTAATCACACCCTACAATGGCAGAGTTGAGGAGTTGCAACCGAGATTGCATGGCCCGCAAAACTGAAAATGTTTGCCATCTGGTCTTTTACAGAAAACGTTTGGCAATTACTACCTAATTTGATTATTTTATGTCTTGTCTTTGCTCCCCAAATCTCCTGTACTTCCTCTGATATTTTCCCCACTTTCATTGAGAAAATCAGTCTAACACACACAAATATTCTCATCTTCCCATCACAAACTTATTTCCATTTCCCCTATTTTACTCATCTTCAATCAATTTAAAAGGAGGCAGCACACTTTTTTCTACAAAAGGTTTATCATACTTGTAGTGCTCCAAGTCCCATTCTTTATTTCCTTCTTCGATATATTGCACCTTCAGTAATTCCTTCTCTCTGCATTATTCCTTAGTTTTCTATTCTTGATTAATAAAGGTAATAACAGTAAAAGGTGAAAGGGATTTTGTTTGTTTGTTTGTTTGTTTCCTGGGCATAAACTCATCCTAGAAAATATTACCAGTTTCTGTAACTGTCCTTTTCCTTCTATGCTTCCAAGTTCCCAGAAATTTAATGATGCCATAAACTCATAGGGGACTGATTGATACATTTCACGGGAGTAATCCAAGATCTAGTAATCGTACTCCTTTACTCCCCCAAAGAATAATCCCATTTCTCAGTGATGTTAATCTCAACAAGACTGAAAAGGAAAGAAAGCTGATTGAATTAATTTATGTGAGTATGGAAGGCCAATAATCTCTCCATTATCTCCATTCATCTTATTTGAGAAACAAAGAGTTGCTCTTCAAAAGGATTTCTCGCTGGTGGAATTTTCAGAATAGGAAAGAGAAAGAAACCATTATAAGTGATAGAAAGTCAGTTTGTTGTTGTTGTTCGGTTTTTGTTTTTGTTTTGCTGCAGGAAGGGCACCACATAGTTCTTTATTTGACAAGGGCTTCTAACTGTGATTATTATCTATTTCACAATAAAATGATTTAAACAATATATTACAGAAACAGCAGCAGGAGCAGCAATGACAAACATTGACTGATAGAATTCTGTTCATTAGGCACTGTGCTAACTATTTTAAATGTATTATCTCATTAGACCATCAACCCTTTAAGACAGGTATACTCTTTTTACCCATGAGGAAATTAAACTTAGAGAGACGACTTGCCCAGGATCACTCAGATAGTAGGTGATAGTGAAAATCAAAGCACCCTGACTCCTGAGTTTTCTATATTCGTCATTGGGCTACCTCTTGTAAAGAAACCCAAACTGCAAAAACTGCAGGGTCACCAAGAAAATGATTTTAGGGCATCATCCATATCTAGCTGGAACATCCCAAAGACTGAGAAGGAAAGATGCTAGGGTTATAGCAATAATAGCTAATACTAATTGAGCCCTTTATATAAATTTATCCTCTTAATATTCACAATAATCCCTATGAGATAGATACTTATATTTTTATGTATGAGGAAACTAAGTTACAGAGAGATTAAGTAACTTGCTCAAGATGACACAGGTAGTCAAAGACAAATTAAGAAATGCAATTAGTGTCCTGGGCCCCCAGCCCAGTCTTAATCTCTCAGTCTCTGCAGTACTTAGTTGTATCATATTCTCTCTGGTCACATTTTTTCCATACTCTTAGAATCCTTATATAATCAACACTGAAACTGAAAACTACTGATTATACACAAACACACACACACACACTCATGCAAGCCCACTCTGATGAACTATTTGGCAACTTAGAGCAGACTATTTTCTCTATATCCACAAGAAATAGGTCACTCGAGGCAGAAAATACAAACAATGTCATAGGAAAGGGGTATCTGAGAAAATGTGCTGATCTGACTGAGTTATGAGGGCTTTTTTCTTCACAGATAATTATAAAGTGCAATTCTGGAGGGCTTTGAAGAGCAGAAGGCATGAATAATTATATTATCTTATTTACTCTGCATAACAACCATAACAAATGTAGTGTTATTGTCATTTTGGGAGATTAAGGGGCTTATTCATTTAACAATTGGTGGTGCCCAAAATTTAAACAGTTCTAACTCCCAATCCTGGTATCTTAATATCTGAAGTGCTCCAAAAATGTGACCAAAGGAATAAAAAGACCATTTTAGGAGTCAATGTATTTACAAACAAACAAGAAAATAAGAAAAACAATGAAGGGAAAAAGGAAGGACTTTTAAAAAAAGATTCTATTATACCACTCTTAAAATTAGAAAGGATTTAACCAGATGAATTAACAAAGAGAACTTCATAGTAATAAGCTTGTAAGAATGTTTCATAAATTCATGGTAAAGCAGTAAAACTGAGGAAAAACACAGAAAACACGAGGGGAAGTTACATGAATTATTTTATAGCTGCATTAAGAAATTCTACCCTGCTCAAGTTAGAATAGAGCATTTTTTATGAGGTACAAAGAAATATCAACAAACTAGTTTTGTTTATTTTTAAGGAGGTGTGGGATCCATGTGTAGCATTGTAGCATGAGTTAAAAACAAGTACTTACATAAAATTGAAATTTAGGTGGACTCTTAATGGATATGCAGTAATTCTATGTGGGATGGAAGATGGAGTATAAAATTAATGGTCAAGAAATTGTAAAAATTTGAGTGGATCAGTTGGACTTAACCAATGCCCTAAAATTGCCCAGACATAATAATGAGGTAGCATAGAGTCCTGGCTGAGAGCATGAGCTTTAAAATAAGAGTACCCAAATGCAAATCCTCAACCAATGCACCAAATCCTTGTACCAAATGTCTATTATGTCTGTTTCTCACTTATGAAATAGGATTTATTTTTATTTTTTATTTTTATTTTTATTTTTATTTTTATTTTATTTTTTTGAGATGGAGTCTCGCTCTGTCGCCCAGGCTGGAGTGCACTGGCACGATCTCGGCTCACTGCAAGCTCCCCCTCCCGGGTTCACACCATTCTCCTGCCTCAGCTTCCTGAGTAGCTGGGACTACAGTGGTCTGCCACCACGCCAGGCTAGAAATTGGCTTTTTATTAATAACATTCACATCATAAAGTTGGTGTGTACATTGGGTAAGAAAATATATGTAAAGTACATGGGTTTGTATTGGTATATCATAAACAACAAATGAAATTTTATGATAGATACAATTATATCTATATAAATCTATATCTATCCATATTTATATCTATCATACATCATTAAGTCAAGATTGGGCTTAGCTGAGCACTCCGTCACTTCTCCTAAATATTTTTTTTTCTGAATATTCTTCCAGGAAATGGAGTGAGTGAGAATAGAGAGAATCTTAATTTACAGAGAAGAGACTCATTATGGTTTGTGTTCATGATCCTTTTGAGCCTGAAAAGTAAAGGAGGACAGTCATTCAGGCTATTGTTCCCCTGTTAGCAATGTTTATTTCCAGAAACTCTATTTTCTGGAAGCTTTTACATGTTCTGTCTCACTCACACCCACAAAATTATCCTGATACTATCTATTTAACTAGTCCATAAATCAGTTACTTCTCTATGCATGTATCTCAAGTCTGAGATTTATCTAGCAGTCTTTCAACATATGTGTACTAGATATTTACTCCTTCACAAGGTCTATAGTGGACACTGAGGGACAAAATAGAAAATGGGTCCTCTTTGAGCTTCTAGTCTGGTGAGAGTGACAGAAAAAGCACAGGAGAGGTAACAGTATAATCACGAAACACATAAAGCAAAATAACAGGTAGAGTAGACACAGTTCGCTCGTATAGACTGATCAGAAAAAAAAAAAAAAAACCCCTTTCTGCTAAACTTATGTATGAAATTATGTAAATCTGGAGCTGGAATTACTTTTTAATAATATGCACAGAGACATTAAAATAAACTGTCTACAGAGAGTGAAAAAATAATGAAACAGAAATACAAGAGATAAGAGACAAGGTATCACTGGGAATAGGTGATAATAAACACATTCTTCACATTAGAATTCCTGGTTTCTATCCCTCTTGAGGTCTGTGATTCCTAACTATGCACCATTCCATTGCTTTACCCTGTGTGATTAAGCTCCCTGTTGATTATTTGCAAGCAAATATTACATGAATATGCAATACATCACATAGTGATACAGAGTTCTCAGTCTGACTTGCATTTCATGGAAAGATCTTTCAGGGTAGGATTAATGGAGACATTGGGAGAGGAGTATGAGTGAAAGACATTATCTGTTACACAGATCTTTCTATTTTAAAACTTCCTCAGTAAACTTGGACCACACTTGAGTTCTTACACTCTCTTCTCTCTTAGGATATTCTCTCTGCCACTGCCACCACCTCTCCCCAAAAATTGTGAGGTTTTGTCCTTCTTGAAACAAAAATTTCCTTGTGCTTGGTACATTGTAAGACTTCTAATATTGTTATCCTTTTCAGCATCATCTCCATCTTTTTCTTCTTCATTATCATCATCACCACCCTCCTATTTCTCTTTACACAAGTAGTAAGAGGATAACCTTGTATTTCTAAAACTAGGCAATCTGGCTCTATAGCAGAATGTAAATAGACATAAAGTAAATACCAAAGACTCAGTGCTAAATCCACAAGAGGCTGCAGTAAGTAACTTAAGCTTGATGTAATTCTAATTTAACTAAAAACAATCATTCTCTTTGGACCACCTAGGTGGTATTTGGCTCAAATCACTTAATAATGGCTTCATAATGTGCTTTTCATGAGGCTGAGATAGGTAATAATAACCTTATCTCAGTAAGTCAATATTGTACCTTTAGAAATATAAGTGATTTAACAGATTCAAGTACTAGCTCTAAAACATAAAAATTTTATCTCGTAGTCTATTAAAGATCTTTAAGCCTCATCAGTAATAGTGGAATAATAATATCTACTTTGGGGTTGCTGTGAATCTTAAATAAGATGAGGTATGTGAGTTCAGTTGCCTAGTGTGTAGGAGTTGTTCAGTAGAAATAAGATACTTTCCCTTAAGCCTTAGTCAGATTCCAGTTCTAATAACTAGGTTCCTGGTAAAACTTGATAATAAATTTAATGAAATGAGATTTGTATAAATGATAAGTAAAATTGTAAAGTCTTATGAACTATAAAGCAGTCTTTTTATACTTATTATATAAAGCCTTGTTAAGTTCAGTAGATCGCAGTGTTAATGGGCACAGTATGCTTCTGGTGCTTTACTTTCAGAGATTATTCACTGTGGAATCAGTCAATTGGAATGTCTTTCTTTTACTTAACTCATATGTTACCTGGAAACATTTTATTTTCTTTGAACATTATTGCTAATTCCTGACACTATTGTCTAAGCCAACAACATTTCTTTTCACATTTTTTCAGCAATTTCTCTCTCTCTCTCTCTCTCTCTCTCTTCTATTCTAGTTATTTTTTATGCCCTTGTCTATCTTTGAGACTATGACAAGAATATCCTCAAAATATTGCTAAGCATGTTTATACTTTCTCAGTTTGTTCAAATATCTTTTGACAGGTATACTGAAAAATAAACTACTTAAGAACAGAATAGGCCAGGCATTGTGGCTCACGTCTCGAATCCCAGCACTTTGAGAAGCCGAGGTGGGTGAATTGCTAGAGCCCAGGAGTTTGAGACCAGCCTGGGCAACGTGAGGAAATCCCATCTCTAGTAAAAATACAAAAATTAGTTGAGCACAGTGGTGCACATCTGTAGTCCCAGCTACTCCAGAGGCTGAGGTGGAAAGTGGAGGTTGCAGTGAGCCAAGATTGTCCCACTGCACTACAACCTGGGCAACAGAATAAGACCCAGTCTCAAAACAAACAAACAAACAAACACCAGAATATTAAATGTACAATACAATTTAGGCATATATTAATTATACTTTCCCTGTTTACTGTTAATTTTAAAAATGCCTAATCCTTCCACAATGGAGGCAGTCTGGTATAATGAACATACCTGCATTCACATGCCAGCACATCTCTTATTGTGCAAGTTTGGGACAGTTACCTAACCACTTTTAAGCTTCTTTTCCTCAGCATCAAAATAATATTAAGAATTTATCCATCATAGAGTTATGGTAAGAATTGAATGAAATTATATGTGCCTATTGCATATCAAGAAATAGGAAAAATTTAAGTCATAGTTGCTATTTTCTTTCAATATGATGTATTACTTAGCAAGTATTTACAAAACACTGATAGAGAAAATAGTATAAATCCATTTCATAGGTAAAATAATTAGAATCTATATTTCCTTCCTCCAAATCCTTGTACTTTAAATAGGCAGTCACATGTCTTTAAACTGAGTTCTTGACCCAGCAGGACATTCTGTAGTTGCTCCCAAGACAGAGATATCTAGACAACTCATTTAGAACAAGTTTCTTCTCGATCTTTGAGAGCAAATGCTCATGACTATTCCTTTCATTTGGCTTTTTCTGGAGGAATTTCAATTAACTCAGAGGTTAGTATAAGGATGAAAAGTTAAAGTTAACTAAACAAGTTCTTTCATATAGTTTTACCATGTATGCAAACCAAGACATTGGAGAGACTTGCAAAATATTTTGAAAAAGAAAAGGATAAAAAATATCATTTGAAGCTGATGATTAATAAGAAAAAAATCATAGTGGAATAAATGAAGGCAACAAACATTTCATGACCATCTGAATAGTCTTGCTCTGCAGTGAATTCAATTGGAAACCAAGTTTAATTTTTTGAAGATATCATAAAGTCAATAAAATAATATATCTAGTCAAACCATTAGGAGTGTTGTAATTACAGACTCTATTTACGTTAAACATTCTTTTAAACAATTGCTTCAGTGTTCCTAATTACATTTAAAAACAGGATTCATAAATATACACGGTTCATACAACTCTGGCAATGCCATTTTTTTTGGTATTTCTGAAAACGGAAACCACAAGATAGTTTTCATCTTCATGAAACTACATAGCAGATTTGCTGACCAAACAAGTTCTAGTAATTTGTGCTTGGAAAGTTTTTTTTTTTTTTTTTTTTTTTAAATGTATTTCTATGCTGGATGACTATGTAGGTGAGAAGATGCTTCTCTGTATGAAAAGTGGCACAAATCCTACTCTCAGTTATACATGAAAGCTATGAAAACACTGAATAAATACCCTGTATGTAAGCACATCCTATATTTCATGTTTTAGTTAACAAGAAGTCAAATGTTGATAATCTCCAGTGAAACTTGAGATTATTCATATAGCACACACAACTGTACTTACATTACATAGCCACCTGTTTATAGATATCCAATAGCTCATATTTCAAAACAACATACTTTTTTGTTATGTAAGTTAAAATTTGACACATGGTGGGGAGGGTAAGAGACAATACTAAAATCATGCTGCTGAAAAGAAACCACATTAATTATGAATAGGAGATTTTAGCACAGATTTTTTTCCTATTTCCCTCAACTATAATTGGTATGTCAATATTATTGTGAAAAGTGTTTCTTAATATCATAAAACTTCTATTATCAGTAGAAGCATGCAAAAGATTATCTCTCAAAGTATGTTAAAAATAAGATGTCACTGTGATTGTCATAGGCAAAGTTGTAGGGAGTCCAAGGTAATGTATGTATGTGTGTAGTTCAGTATAAATTGCTTATGCATTGTTCAATACAAAAGAAATGTATTTATTATCATAAATATATATACTTATTGATATGTGTTTATATATTAATTTATATACAAATATATATAATTTTAATAATGTTAAAGGTAACAAAAATACATAAATAATATGACTTATTGGAAAGAATACATTATGCAATGTATCTTCTGATTCTTAGGGAGGTTGTTGATATGTGGGGTTCTCTAATATAAACTCTAATCAAATAAAATAAAATTTAAATTATAAAAATTGATCAGATAATTATATTATCCATATAATTAAATAATGGATAATACATATTAAATATTATTAAAATAGAATTGTCTAATCTAATTTGAAATACAACATATGTAATTTGAAAATAACACATCAATCACCTATAATAATGCCAACCAAACTTACAGTTAAAAAACAGACACTTGGGAAAAACTAAAATGAAGAGTCAGATGTTAATTAAATAATCACAATTATAGAATTTTGCTAAGGATTACTAACCAAAGAGGTGTAATGCCCATAAAGCTTAAATAATTAACTTCATTGAACATGTAATAATAAGTTCTTATTTAGTATGGATCATAGAGAACAATGTAAATTTTTCCAAAAATGAAACCTGCATTTATCAACCTTATTATTTTAAAGTTAGAGTTGAAATCAAAAGCTACATTCTACTTTTATTAGTGAATTCACATTTTTTTTTAAAATTATACTTTAAGTTCTAGGGTACATGAGCATAACGTGCAGGTTTGTTACATATGTATACTTGTGCCATGTTGCTGTGCTGCACCCATCAACTCGTCAGCACCCATCAACTCGTCATTTACATCAGGTATAACTCCCAATGCAATCCCTCCCCCCTGCCCCCTCCCCATCATAGGCCCGGGTGTGTGATGTTCCCCTTCCCGAGTCCAAGTGATCTCATTGTTCAGTTCCCACCTATAAGTGAGAACATGCGGTATTTGGTTTTCTGTTCTTGTGATAGTTTGCTAAGAATGATGGTTTCCAGCTGCATCCATGTCCCTACAAAGGACACAAACTCATCCTTTTTTATGGCTGCATAGTATTCCATGGTGTATATGTGCCACATTTTCATAATCCAGTGTGCCACTGACGGACATTTGGGTTGATTCCAAGTCTTTGCTATTGTGAATAGTGCTGCAATAAACATACGTGTGCATGTGTCTTTATAGCAGCATGATTTATAATCCTTTGGGTATATCCCCAGTAATGGGATGGCTGGGTCATATGGTACATCTAGTTCTAGATCCTTGAGGAATCGCCATACTGTTTTCCATAATGGTTGAACTAGTTTACAATCCCACCAACAGTGTAAAAGTGTTCCTATTTCTCCACATCCTTTCCAGCACCTGTTGTTTCCTGACTTTTTAATGATTGCCATTCTAACTGGTGTGAGATGGTATCTCATTGTGGTTTTGATTTGCATTTCTCTGATGGTCAGCAATGATGAGCATTTTTTCATGTGTCTGTTGGCTGTATGAATGTCTTCTTTTGAGAAATGTCTGTTCATATCCTTTGCCCACTTTTTGATGGGGTTGTTTGTTTTTTTCTTGTAAATTTCTTTGAGTTCTTTGTAGGTTCTGGATATTAGCCCTTTGTCAGATGAGTAGATTGCAAAAATATTCTCCCATTCTGTAGGTTGCCTGTTCACTCTGATGGTAGTTTCTTTTGCTGTGCAGAAGCTCTTTAGTTTAATGAGATCCCATTTGTCAATTTTCGCTTTTGCTGCCATTGCTTTTGGTGTTTTAGACATGAAGTCTTCGCCCATGCCTATGTCCTGAATGGTATTACCTAGGTTTTCCTCTAGGCTTTTTATGGTATTAGGTCTAACATTTAAGTCTCTAATCCGTCTTGAATTAATTTTCGTATAAGGAGTAAGGAAGGGATCCAGGTTCAGCTTTCTACTTATGGCTAGCCAATTTTCCCAGCACCATTTATTAAATAGGGAATCCTTTCCCCATTTCCTGTTTCTCTCAGGTTTGTCAAAGATCAGATGGCTGTAGATGTGTGGTATTATTTCTGAGGACCCTGTTCTGTTCCATTGGTCTATATCTCTGTTTTGGTACCAGTACCATGCTGTTTTGGTTACTGTAGCCTTGTAGTATAGTTTGAAGTCAGGTAGCGTGATGCCTCCAGCTTTGTTCTTTTGGTTTAGGATTGTCTTGGCAATGCGGGGTCTTTTTTGGTTCCATATGAACTTTAAAGCAGTTTTTTCCAATTCTGTGAAGAAACTCATTGGTAGCTTGATGGGAATGGCATTGAATCTATAATTAACCTTGGGCAATATGGCCATTTTCACGATATTCTTTCTTCCTATCCATGAGCATTGTATGTTCTTCCATTTGTTTGTGTCCTCTTTTATTTCACTGAGCAGTGGTTTGTAGTTCTCCTTGAAGAGGTCCTTTACATCCCTTGTAAGTTGGATTCCTAGGGATTTTATTCTCTTTGAAGCAATTGTGAATGGAAGTTCATTCATGATTTGGCTCTGTGTTTGTCTGTTACTGGTGTATAAGAATGCTTGTGATTTTTGCACATTAATTTTGTATCCTGAGACTTTGCTGAAGTTGCTTATCAGCTTAAGGAGATTTTGGGCTGAGACAATGGGGTTTTCTAAATATACAATCATGTCATCTGCAAAGAGGGACAATTTGACTTCTTCTTTTCCTAACTGAATACACTTGATTTCTTTCTCTTGCCTGATTGCCCTAGCCAGAAATTCCAACACTATGTTGAATAGGAGTGGTGAGAGGGGCATCCCTGTCTTGTGCCAGTTTTCAAAGGGAATTTTTCCACTTTTTGCCCATTCAGTATGATATTGGCTGTGGGTTTGTCATAAATAGCTCTTATTATTTTGAGGTACGTTCCATCAATACCGAATTTATCGAGTGTTTTTTAGCATGAAGGGCTGTTGAATTTTGTCAAAAGCCTTTTCTACATCTATTGAGATAATCATGTGGTTCTTGTCTTTGGTTCTGTTTATATGCTGGATTACGTTTATTGATTTGCGAATGTTGAACCAGCCTTGCATCCCAGGGATGAAGCCTACTTGATCATAGTGGATAAGCTTTTTGATGTGCTGCTGAATCTGGTTTGCCAGTATTTTATTGAGGATTTTTGTATCGATGTTCATCAGGGATATTGGTCTAAAATTCTCTTTTTTTGTTGTGTCTCTGCCAGGCTTTGGTATCAGGATGATGTTGGCCTCATAAAATGAGTTAGGGAGGATTCCCTCTTTTTCTGTTGATTGGAATAGTTTCAGAAGGACTGGTACCAAGTCCTCCTTGTACCTCTGGTAGAATTCAGCTGTGAATCCATCTGGTCCTGGACTTTTTTTGATTGGTAGGCTATTAATTATTGCCTCAATTTCAGAGCCTGCTATTGGTCTATTCAGGGAATCAACTTCTTCCTGGTTTAGACTTGGAATAGTGTAAGTGTCCAGGAAATTATCCACTTCTTCTAGATTTTCTAGTTTATTTGCATAGAGGTGTTTATAGTATTCTCTGATGGTAGTTTGTATTTCTGTGGGGTCGGTGGTGATATCCCCTTTATCATTTTTTTATTGCATCTATTTGATTCTTCTCTCTTTTCTTCTTTATTAGTCTTGCTAGCGGTCTGTCAATTTTGTTGATCTTTTCAAAAAACCAACTCCTGGATTCATTGATTTTTTGGAGGGTTTTTTGTGTCTCTATCTCCTTCAGTTCTGCTCTGATCTTAGTTATTTCTTGCCTTCTGCTAGCTTTTGAATGTGTTTGCTCTTGCTTCTCTAGTTCTTTTAATTGCGATGTTAGAGTGTCAATTTTAGATCTTTCCAGCTTTCTCTTGTGGGCATTTAGTGCTATAAATTTCCCTCTACACACTGCTTTAAATGTGTCCCAGAGATTCTGGTATGTTGTATCTTTGTTTTCATTGGTTTCAAAGAACATCTTTATTTCTGCCTTCATTTCGTAATGTACCCAGTTGTCATTCAGGAGCAGGTTGTTCAGTTTCCATGTAGTTGAGCGGTTTTGATTGCGTTTCTTAGTCCTGAGTTCTAGTTTGATGGCACTGTGGTCTGAGAGACAGTTTGTTATAATTTCTGTTCTTGTACATTTGCTGAGGAGTGCTTTACTTCCAATTATGTGGTCAATTTTGGAATAAGTGCAATGTGGTGCTGAGAAGAATGTATATTCTGTTGATTTGGGGTGGAGAGTTCTATAGATGTCTATTAGGTCTGCTTGCTGCAGAGCTGAGTTCAATTCCTGGATACCCTTGTTAACTTTCTGTCTTGTTGATCTGTCTAATGTTGACAGTGGAGTGTTGAAGTCTCCCATTATTATTGTATGGGAGTCTAAGTCTCTTTGTAAGTCTCTAAGGACTTGCTTTATGAATCTGGGGGCTCCTGTATTGGGTGCATATATATTAAGGATAGTTAGCTCTTCCTGTTGAATTGATCCCTTGACCATTATGTAATGGCCTTCTTTGTCTCTTTTGATCTTTGATGGTTTAAAGTCTATTTTATCAGAGACTAGGATTGCAACCCCTGCTTTCTTTCTTTTTTTTTTTTTTTGTTCTCCATTTGCTTGGTAGATCTCCCTCCATCCCTTTATTTTGAGCCTTTGTATGTCTCTGCATGTGAGATGGGTCTCCTGAATATAGCAGACAGATGGGTCTTGACTTTATCCAGTTTGCCAGTCTGTGTCTTTTAATTGGAGCATTTAGTCCATTTACATTTAAGGTTAATATTGTTATGTGTGAACTTGATCCTGTCATTATGATATTAGCTGGTTATTTTGCTCGTTAGTTGATGCAGTTTCTTCCTAGCCTCGATGGTCTTTACATTTTGGCATGTTTTTGCAATGGCTGGTACCGGTTGTTCCTTTCCATATTTAGTGCTTCCTTCAGGGTCTCTTGTAAGGCAGGCCTAGTGGTGACAAAATCTCTAAGCATTTGCTTATCTGTAAAGGATTTTATTTCTCCTTCACTGATGAAACTTAGTTTGGCTGGATATGAAATTCTGGGTTTAAAATTCTTTTCTTTAAGAATGTTGAATATTGGCCCACACTCTCTTCTGGCTTGTAGAGTTTCTGCCGAGAGATCTGCTGTTAGTCTGATGAGCTTCCCTTTTTGGGTTACCCAACCTTTCTCTCTGGCTGCCCTTAAGATTTTTTCCTTCATTTCAACTTTGGTGAATCTGGCAATTATGTGTCTTGGAGTTACTCTTCTCGAGGAGTATCTCTGTGGCATTCTCTGTATTTCCTGGATTTGAATGTTGGCCTGCCCTACTAGGTTGGGGAAGTTCTCCTGGATGATATCCTGAAGAGTGTTTTCCAACTTGGTTCCATTTTCCCCCTCACTTTCAGGCACCCCAATCAGACGGAGATTTGGTCTTTTTACATAATCCCATACTTCTTGCAGGCTTTGTTCATTTCTTTTTCTTCTTTTTTCTTTTGGTTTCTCTTCTCGCTTCATTTCATTCATTTGATCCTCGATCGCTGATACTCTTTCTTCCAGTTGATCGAGTCGGTTACTGAAGCTTGTGCATTTGTCACGTATTTCTCGTGTCATGGTTTTCATCTCTGTCATTTCATTTATGACCTTCTCTGCATTAATTACTCTAGCTATCAATTCTTCCACGCTTTTTTCAAGATTTTTAGTTTCTTTGCGCTAGGTACATAATTCCTCCTTTAGCTCTGAGAAGTTTGATGGACTGAAGCCTTCTTCTCTCATCTCGTCAAAGTTATTCTCCGTCCAGCTTTGATTCGTTGCTGGCGATGAGCTGCGCTCCTTTGCAGGGGGAGATGCGCTCTTATTTTTTGAATTTCCAGCTTTTCTGCCCTACTTTTTCCCCATCTTTGTGGTTTTATCTGCCTCTGGTCTTTGATGATGGTGATGTACTGATGGGGTTTTGGTGTAGGTGTCCTTCCTGTTTGATAGTTTTCCTTCTACCAGTCAGGTAGGTCTGTTGGAGATTGCTTGAGGTCCACTCCAGACCCTGTTTGCCTGGGTATCAGCAGTAGAGGCTGCAGAAGATAGAATACTGCTGAACAGCGAGTGTACCTGTCTGATTCTTGCTTTGGAGGCTTCCTCTCAGGGGTGTACTCCACCCTGTGAGGTGTGGGGTGTCAGACTGCCCCTAGTGGAGGATGTCTCCCAGTTAGGCTACTCAGGGGTCAGGGACCCACTTGAGCAGGCAGTCTGTCCCTTCTCAGATCTCAACCTCCGTGTTGGGAGATCCACTGCTGTCTTCAAAGCTGTCAGACAGAGTCGTTTGCATTTGCAGAGGTTTCTGCTGCTTTTCTGTTGTTGTTGTTTAGCTGTGCCCTGTCCCCAGAGGTGGAGTCTACAGAGACAGGCAGGTTTCCTTGAGCTGCTGTGAGCTCCACCCAGTTGGAGCTTCCCAGCGGCTTTGTTTACCTACTTAAGCCTCAGCAATGGCGGGCGCCCCTCCCCCAGCCTCGCTGCTGCCTTGTGGTTAGATCGCAGACTGCTGTGCCAGCAGTGAGGGAGGCTCCGTGGGCATGGGATGCTCCTGGCCAGGTTTGGGATATAATCTCCTGGTGTACCTGTTTGCTGAAAGCGCAGTATTGGGGTGGGAGTTACCCGATTTTCCAGGCGTTTTGTGTCTCAGTTCCCCTGGCTAGGAAAAGGGATTCCCTTCCCCCTTGCGCTTCCCAGGTGAGGCGATGCCTTGCCCTGCTTCAGCTTTCGCTGGTCAGGCTGCAGCAGCTGACCAGCACCAATTGTCCGGCACTCCCTAGTGAGATGAACCCAGTACCTCAGTTGAAAATGCAGAAATCATCGGTCTTCTGTGTCGTTCGCGCTGGGAGTTGGAGACTGGAGCTGTTCCTATTCGGCCATCTTGCTCCAAACCGAATTCAGATATTTTTAAAGGCCAACATGAAATTTGAAAAATATGCTCATTTCTATGTGTCAAACGAGGTGTATTCTAGCAATATGGACATGAGCTTTGGAAAAATTGTACTTAAATTATTTTTTCTTACATATTCTTGAACCAGATGTGGAGAAAAGCAGGGACATAAATTTTAGAAAGACCACTTTGACTTACTTTTAGCCTATAAGTTGAAGACCTTTTCCAATTCCAATTCTAATTCACTTGGAATTGAAGTACTCCAGTGAGGAAAGAGTAAAACAAATTAAAAGCTAAATATTTTTTTGCTTATTAGTATAAGTGTGAGTTGGGATTTATCATCTAGTGACTTAGTGGCAACTCACAAAGGTAATTTGAAACTATGAGAAAGTATGACTGCAGGAAATAGAGTTTAAACCAATGGCAGTAAACAGCCTAAGGAGACACAATTATTTCAAAACTTATTATTGTCAGTGGAGTGTTTAAATCTCCCACTTTTATTGTGTAGGAGTCTAAGTCTCTTTGAAAGTCTCCAGGAACTTGCTTTATGTATCGAGGTGCTCCTATTTTGGGTGCAAATATTTAGGATAGTTAGACCTTCTTGGTGAATTGAACACTTTACCATTATGTAATGCCCTCCTTTGTCATTTTTGATCTTTGTTGGTTTAAAGTCTGTTTTGTCAGAAACTGAAATTACAACCCCTGCTTTTCTCTGTTTTCCATTTGCATGGGAGATTTTCCTCCATCCCTTTATTTTCAGCTATATGTGTCATTGCATGTGAGATGGGTCTCTTAAAGGTGGCATACAAATGGGTTTTGATTCTTTATCTGGTTTGGGATGCTATGTCTTTTAATTGGGGCATTTAGGCCATTTATATTTAAGGTTAATATTGATATCTGTGGGTTTGATCCTGTTATCATTATGGTAGCTGAATATTTTGCAGGCTTGTTTATGTGGTTGCTTCGTAGTGTCACTGATCTGTGTACTTCAGTGTGTTTTTGTAGTGGTTGGTAACAGTCTTTCTTTTTCATATTTAATGCATCCTTCAGGAGATCTTGTAAAGCAGGTCTGGTGGTAACAAATTCTCTCAGCATTTGCTTATCTGAAAAAGATGTTATTTCTCCTTTGCTTATAAAGCTTAATTTGGCTGGATATTAAATTCTGGGTTGGAAATTCTTTTCTTTAAGAATGTTGAATATTGGCCCCCTATCTCTTCTGGCTTGTAGAATTTAACTCTGTCATCTCAGCTAAAAGCTTCTCTTTTTATTTATTTATTTTCTTTGAGACACAGTCTCACTTTGTCACCCAAACTGGAGTGCAGTGGTGTGATCTCTGCTCACTGTAATTTCTGCTTCCTGAGTTCAAGTGATTCTCATGCCTCAGCCTCCTGAGTAGCTGGGATTACAGGCATATACCACCCTGGCTAGCTACTTTTTCTATTTTTAGTAGAGATGGGGTTTTACTGTGTTGACCAGGCTGGTCTTGAACTCCTGACCTCAAGTGATCCACACTTGTCAGTCTTCAAAATTGCTAGGATTCCAGGCGTGAGCCACTGTGCCTGGCCAAAAGCACCTAAACTTAATAAATAACTTCAGCAAAGTCTCTGTATACAAAAATAATGTGCAAAAATCACTAGCATTTCCATAAACCAAGAACAGTTAAGGTGAGAGCAAAATCACAAAGGAACTCCCAGTCACAGTTTCCATGAAAAGAATAAAATGCCTAATAATACAGCTATCTAGGGAGGTAAAATATCTCTACAAGAAGAACTATAAACCACTGCTCAAAGAAATCAGAGATGACCCACACAAATGAAAAAAAAAAAAAAAAAAAAACATTCTATGCTCATGGATAGAAATAATCAATATCATGAAAATGGTCATACTGCTCAAAGCCATTTACAGATTCAGTGCTATTCCTAGTAAACTAACACTGACATTCTTAACAGAAATAGAAGAAAAACTATTTTAAAATTCATATGGAATCAAAAAGCAGCTGTAATAGCCAAGGCAATTATAAGCAAAATGTTCAAAGCAGGAGACAGCACACTATCCAATTTCAAAGTATACTACAGGGCTATAGTAACCAAAACAGCATGGTACTGGTACAAAAACAGACACGTAGAACGATGGAACGGAATAGAGTACCCAGAAATAAGACTGCACACCTACAACTATCTGATCTTCAACAAACCTGATGAAAACAAGCACTGAGGAAAGAACACTCTATTCAATAAATTTTGCTAGGAAAACTGGCTAGACACATGCAGAAGATTAAGTCTGGATGCCTTCCTTACACCATATACAAAAATTGACTCAAGATGGATTAAAGACTTCAATGTCAAACTCAAAACTACAAAATCCCTGGAAGAGAACCTAGATAATACCATTCAGGACATAGGTACAAGCAAATATTTCATGGTGAAGACACCAAAAGCAATGGAAACAAAAGAAAAAATCAACAAATGGGATCTACTTAAACTTAAGGACTTCCGCACAGAAAACAAAAATATCAACAAAGTAAACAGATAACTTGAATACGAGAAAATTTTTGGAAACTATGCATCCCAAAAAGGTGTAATACTCAGCACATAGAAGAAACTTAAACAAACTTACAAGAAAAAAAATGAACAATCACTTTAAAAAATCTGCAAAGCACATAAAACAAATAGCTTTTTAAAAACAGTCATATCAAAAAAAGCTCAACGTCACTAGAGAAATGCAAATCAAAATCACAATGAGATATTATCTGACATCAATTAGAATGGCTACTATTAAAAACTCAAAAAATGGTCGGGCACGGTGGCTCCCACCAGTAATCCTAGCATTTTGGGATGCCAAGGAGGGTGGATCTTGAGGTCAGGAGTTTGAGACCAACCTGACCAATATGGTGAAAACCCATCTCCACTAAAAATACAAAATTAGCCAGCATGATGGCACATGTCTGTAATACCAGCTAATTGGGAAGCTGAGGCAGAAGAATCACTTGAACCCAGGAGGCAGAGGTTGCAATGAGCCAAGATTGTGCTATTGCACTCCAGCCTGGGCAACAAGAAAAAAAATTCTGTCTCAAAAAAAAATAATAATAATAAAAATAAAAATCCAAAAAATAATAGATGCTGGTGAGGTTGTGGAGAAAAAGGAATGTTTATACACTGCTGGTTGGAGGGTAAATTAGTTCACCCATGTGGAAGACAGTGTGGCAATTCCTCAAAGACCTAAAGACAGAAATACCATTCAGCCCAGCAATTGCATTACTGGGTATATACCCAAAGGAATTTAAATCATTCAATTATAAAGACCCACATATGTGTACATACACTGCAGCACCATTCACAAGAGCAAAGATATGGAATCAACCTAAATGCCTATCAATGATAGACTGGATAGAGAAAATGTCATACATATACACTATAGAATATATGCAGCCATAAAAAGAACAAGATTATTATGTACTTTGAAAGGACATAGATGGAGCTGGAGGCCATTATCCTTAGCAAACTACTATAGGAACAGAAAATTAAATACCACATGTTTTCACTTATTAGTGGGAGATAATAATGAGAACACTTGGACACACAGAGGGGAACAACACTTATTGGGACCTTTTAGAAGGCAAAGGGTGGGAGGAGGGAGAGGTTTAGAAAAAATAACTAATAGATCCTAGGCTTAATACTCGGGTGTATAAATCAGGGTTCTCTTAGACAGACAGAACTAATAGTATAGACAGATAGAACTATTAGTTCTAAAAGAACCCTGACTCATACACACACACACGCGCACACACACACGTTTGGTTATCAAACTTCTTATTTTAAAGTCATAATATATAAGCTAGATATATATGTAGGGGAATTGATCAGGTAGTAACATATATCATCACAAGGTCCCACAGTAAGCTGTTGGCAAGCTGAGGAACAAGGAGAGCCAGTTCGCATCCCAAAACAAGAACTAGGAGTCTGATGTGCGAGGGCAAGAAGCATCCAGTGTGGGAGAAAGAGATGTAGGCTGGGAGGAAGGCCCATCTCTCCTTTTCACATTTTTCTGCCTATTTATTTATTTATTTATGAGACAGAGTCTCACTCTGTCACCCAGGCTGGAGTGTAGTGGCATGATCTTGGCTCACTGCAACCTCTGCCTCCCGGGTTCAAGTGATTCTCCTGCCTTAGCCGCTCGAGTACCTGGGACTAGAAGTGCATGCCACCACAGCCAGCTAATTTTTTGTAGTTTTAGTAGAGATGGGGTTTCACCGTGTTAGCCAGGATGGTCTTGATCTCCTGACCTCCTGATCCCCCTGCCTCAGCTCCCAAAGTGCTGGGATTAAAGGTGTGAGTCACTGTGCCAGCCACCTGCTTTATATTCACTAGAAACTGATTAGATTGTGTCCACACAAGATACAGGGTGGGTCTTCCTTCCCCCAGCCCACTGACTCAAATGTCAATCTCTTTTGGCAGCACCCACACAAACACACCTGGGATTAAGAATTTGTATCACTCAATCCAATCAAACTGACACTCACTAACCATCACCCTGGGTGATGAAATAAGCTATACAACATAACCCCATGACGCAAATTTACCTATGTAACAAACCTGCACTTGTGCTCCTAAATGTAAAATGAAAGTTAAAAACAAAAAAAAAACAAAAAGAAAATTTTTTCTTTTCTGCCATATTTGGCAGGTCATTTTTGAGTATAATGAAAATTATTATTTTTTAAATTTGAAATATTTCAAGAGTGTTATGCACAAAATTATTTGTTGCTTATGTATTTAAACTCTAACCATATGTTCATTTTAATTAATGGTCTAGCAGTTTCAAGATTTTTAATTTTCCTTTTCCTTCTTTACTCAACTTATGATTCCATATCACAAAATTTCAGGACACCAATAATAATTTCTATGAATCAACATTTTTCTTTAAATCATAATACTGGTACTTAATAAATCAAATCTTTACATTTTAGACCAATTTCTTTTAGTTTTGCCTAAACACTTCAAAGCAATACAACCAAGGATGTTAACCTATTTAATTTCTTCCCACTTTAATCATTATAAGTAACACATTATACATTATATGTCTTAGTTATATGTATAAATTTATCACTAACAGACATTTAGTACTTTAAACTTCATAATTAAAACAAATGTTGTATCTCATTGCAAGAGATACATGTATATCTCAAAAATTTCCAAAAAGTGTTTCTCGATGTACTTGATCTACATATAAGGAAACAGCAATTTTAAGAAAACAACAATAAAAGGCTATTTTTAAATTGATACCATTACCTGAAGATTATAGTACTTCAGCTATTTTAAATGTAATACTATTACAACATATCTGTGTACCCTAGGAGCTAAGGAACTATCTCAAGTTCTCTGACCTTTAGTTTTTTTATCCTATTATATGCTCCTATCTCTACGTTTCTCCTCTAGGTTTGGATACTGTGATTATTGCATGACATTTTATAGGGATATATACTAAAACGTCTTACTGGCCTTTAAGTTCAGAAGGAGTAATAGCCACTTTAGCACAGCAGTCCCAGGATTAGTTCCACTATCCCCTCAAAGGAAGCCCTAGCCTCTAGAGACCCAATATGACCCTTAGCCTCCATTGCATTTCAGGGTGATACTCCAAAACTTAAACTCCTAGTGTCTGAGTGCTGATCACCAGAAGTGCTTTGTTTGATTACGGACCGTGGAGATGGCAAGACATTCCCAGAACTGCAAGCACCTGCTGCTTTTGCACAACTCTCCAGCTTGCTGTTTTCCTGTACTGTGTCTGTTCCCCGAGAAGTTAAGATGACTTCAGACTTCTCTTGTAGCAAACTTCTAGAAACTTTTCACAATATTTGTAGCAGATTCAGTAAGATGAATCCACTTAGTTAATCAATATGAAAAAAAATTGTGAACAAGTGTTGGAGTCAGTGAAAATATATGTTTTCTAAAACCTCGTGATTACACAGCATTGTCTTAGAGTCCCTTGTCATGCATCCTGGGAAACATACTGCTGGAAAATTAGCAAGGACACAGTCTTAGAGGGTTGATCAAGCTGGAATTGCTTCTTTAGCAACTCCCTTCCCACACATGGCTTAATTTAAATTTCCCGATAAAAAATTACCTATGGCTGCTTGGTAAAGACTAAGAGTTGCTTCAGGCTCTATTACCCTCAAGTACTGAGCCTCCTTTTTCTGGTTGATTGCTTTAAATTCAGCTTCTTCTCTAATGCTGTCCCATTTGAATGAAGTCCAGGAACTTAAGATTTTTATGTATGCAATTGCTAAGAGACAGAGATAATACCACTGAATTCTAGCTACCTCTATGCTAATGAAAACAACCAAGGAAAATCATTTAGTCAAGCTGGCTTTTGAAGTCTAGCTATGTCACTAAATTAGTTACATGATTGAAAGCAACGCAACTTATCATTTTTGATCACCAAAAGTAGATTTTAATTAAAAGTCAGAGCACAGTTAATGGTTATGAAAATTAATATAATTTATGGGGAACATTTTTTTGATTATTTGTTTTTAAATATGCTGCTAATCAGATAGAAATTCACTTTTGTTCTTCAAGAAATAAATTTAAACACACGAATGATAAAACATGTCTCATGAGTTTTCAGTAATAAGGCAAAGAAGGAATTCATACTCCCTTCCACAGGGGGGATTTGCAGATGAAACAAACAAAACAATTTTTATTGTAGTTGAGGCTGGTTCTTAGAAAAGCCCATTTTATCTTATTTTTTCCATGCTAGGTAAGAACATTCCTTGAAATCTTTGGCAAAGTCTTTTCTGGCCCTTCTACTTCCTCCTAACTTTGGTCACAGATCTACCTAAATTAAAATTTTGAAAGATTGCTATTTATAATCTTCACTTATCTAAACCCTCTATTCTTGCTCCTAAATATCACCATGATTAACCAGCAGAATCACATACACAGAATGTTATTCTTTTCCAACCTGATTTGTGAACTTGGAGGGAAAAGGCCAAATATAGAATACCTGAAATTGTAGAAAATATATTTCTCTTCCCTCTACCCCTCACGTGAAAGGTACTATAGTATTAGTATTGTTCCTTTTATCCCCCTCAAACAGAGATCCTGCCTTCCAATCAACACATTTATAAGCATGTATTTCTCAGACATTTTTTAATGTACTTCTTTCTCACTGGCTTCACAAGACCAGAAATAACTCAGCAGAATCTCTTAAATATTGATATGAAGTTTAACATAATACCAAAGTCTCTTACAGGCTCTTTCTTTCCTCCTCTGGGTAAACAGATCTCTTTCTGCCAACAAACTCCTAGAGTGAAGAAATCGTCCAGGGCTAGAGAAAAGTACATGGAACAGCTTTTCCAACACAATCCCACAAGTCTTTCCACAGAGTCCAGACTTTGATTTTTCAAAATTATTTGCCAAATTGGTGTTCTTAAAATTATTCCAACTTGAGTTGGGATTATGGTAATTACAAAATCAACAATAAAATGCCAATGAGGCAGCCAGTTCACAAACTCCAATGACAACTGTTTTCAACATTCAGCAGCTGATAGGGCAGAGAATTTGAAGCTGAGGGACAAGTAGCACCTCTGAAGTCCCTTAGGCTAAAAAAGGTATTTGACAGAGAAGGGGTCTCTAATGCTTCATGAAATATATTCTGAAGTCATCTAGAATGGAGGTTGCAATCTGCTGTGTTTGGGGGTTTGCTCAACTACGCTCTTGGATGTCACATACAAGCCATAATCTTTCTTTAACTAACATTTTGCAGTATTTGCTGGAGTTTTTATTGCAGACACGATACATAGCCCATAGTGACAAGCGTCAAAGCATTGGTTCAGAAAATTCACTAAGGAGTGGGAAAAAATACCTTGAAGGATCTGCAGGTCACTAATGCTGCCATCTTACACCTTGCACTTGGCTAATTTGGGATAGTTGCATGCAGCTCCTGGAGAGGAAAAAAATCCTTGCAAGTTATGGGATATTTAGGCTGTTTGCCAGATAGCAGGTGGGTTATGACAACTGCAACAACATAGATGACTTCTCTTTCTTTGCGGTGGAACAGAATGCTGATAGGCTTTACCACATCTTTAGTGACTGCTTTGAAAGAAAGATTTTGGACCTCGGTGAAATTATTCTCCCAGACTTACATGAGGATTGCCAATTCTTGATTTTCAATAAAGTGCTTGCAGGAAGCTGGAGACTCATCTGCAAGATACTGAAGTACTTTTAAACTACACAAGATGATACCATTCTCTAAATTCTCAGTAGCCTTTTGTTTTACTATTGCTAAAAGTTCCTTAATTGCCACAAAGAGCTCTTCTTCAAGTTGTGCAGTTTGCTTAAGTGAGAATTGCAGCTAGGATAGAGATGGATGCTCACTGCCTCAGTTTTCATGTTGGGGTTTTCATATTTACAGAGTCATCTCATAACAAACTTGGCAGCATTGAAACTGTCAAACGAAACATTCACAAGAATCCTTGCCAAACCATCACCATAAGGATGTCATCAGCCCCAAGGGAAACCAATACTCTGGAAGGTACGATGTTCCATCAGGTTTTTCAAAACACAATTTCTTTGGGTTAGCAATGAGGATGTTCAGACAGATGTTGACCAAAAAGTAGAGAGATGTTTCCTCCTGCACCACACAGCAGCCCAGGGGATCCTTTTGAGCATCAGGAAGGATGATGATCCAGGGTGAGAGACCTGGGTGCAAAAGGTGCATCATACTGACCACCTCTGGTAGGACTTCCAGAATAGAGAAGCCATCAACCCCATCCAGATCTCGTAAGATGTGATGTTAGCCCAAGCTCAGAGATTGCAGGGCAGCAGCTCCATATGCTGCACACAGCACTTCTACTGGGGAATGTTGTAATATCTAACAGAATGAAATGATAGGGTATAATTTTCTTGAGCTAAAGTAAAATTCAATATTTCTTATGGAAATATTTATTCAAGGGGCACCCTAGATGGCCAAATAAGAAAAACTCCAGCCTCCAGCACCCAGCGTGAGTGACACAGAAGATGGGTGATTTCTGCATTTTCAACTGAGGTACCAGATTCAGCTCACTGGGGCATGTGAGAGAGTCAGTGCTGGTCAGTGGGTGCAGCCCAACCAGCGAGAGCTGAAGCAGGGTGAGGCATCGCCTCATCTGGGAAGTGCAAGGGGGAAGGGAATTACTTTTCCTACCCAAGGGAAACTGAGACACACAACACCTGGAAAATTGGGTAACTTCCACCCTAATACTGTGCTTTACCAAGGGTCTTAGCAAATGGCACACCAGGACATTATATCCCACACCTGGCCCAGAGGGCCCCATGCCCATGGAGCCTCCCTCATTACTAGTACAGCAGTCTGAGATCTAACTACAAGGTAGCAGCGAGGCTGGGGGAGGGGTGCCCGCCATTGCTGAGGCTTAAGTAGGTAAACAAAGCAGCCCAGAAGCTCGAACTGGGTGGAGCCCACCACAGCTCAAGGAGGCCTGCCTGCATCTGTAGACTCCACCTCTGGGGACAGGGCATAGCTAAACAAAAAGCAGCAGAAACCTCTGCAGATGTAAATGTTCCTGTCTGACAGCCTTGAAGAGAGCAGTGGTTCTCCCAGCACGGAGGTTGAGATCTGAGAACGGACAGACTGCCTGCTCAAGTGGGTCCGTGACCCCTGAGTAGCCTAACTGGGAGACATCCCCCACTAGGTGTAGACTGATACCTAACACCTAGCACAGCTGGGTACACCTCTGAGACGAAGTTTCCAGAGCAAGAATGAGAGAGCAACACTTGCTGTTCAGCAATATTCTATCTTCTGCAGCCTCTGCTGCTGGTACTCAGGCAAACAGGGTCTGGAGTGGACCTCAAGCAAACTCCAACAGACCTGCAGCTGAGAGTCCTGACTATTAGAAGGAAAACGGACAAACAGAAAGGACACTCACACCAAAACCCCATCAGTACATCACCGTCATCAAAGATCAAAGGCAGATAAAACCACGAAGATGGGGAAAAAGCAGCGCAGAAAAGCTGGAAATTCAAAAAATCAGAATGTATCTCCCCCTCCAAAAGAACACAGCTCATCACCAGCAATGGAACAAACCTAGGCAGAGAATAACTTTGACGAGTTGAGAGAAGGCTTTAGTTGATCAAACTTCTCAGAGCTAAAGGAGGAACTTTAAAAGAAATTAAAAATCTTGAAAAAAGAATGGATGAATGGATAACTACAATAATCAATGTAGAGAAGTTGATAAACGAACTGATAGAGGTGAGAACCATGACCCGAAAGCTACGTGACAAATGCACAAGCTTCAGTAACTGACTCAATCAACTGGAAGAAAGAGTATCAGTGACTGAAGATCAAATGAATGAAATGAAGCGAGAAGAGAAGTGTAGAGAAAAAAGAGTAAAAAGAAATGAACAAAGCCTCCAAGAAATATGGGATTATGTGAAAAGACCAAATCTACATCTGATTGATGTGCCTGAAAGTGACGGGGAGAATGGAACGAAGTTGGAAAACACTCTGCATGATATTAGCCAGGAGAACTTCCCCAACCTAGTAAGGCAGGCCAACATTCAAATTCAGGAAATGCAGAGAAAACCACAAAGATACTCCTCGAGAAGAGCAACTCCAAGACACATGATGTCAGATTCACCAAAGTTGAAATGAAGGAAAAAATCTTAAGGGCAGCCAGAGAGAAAGGTTGGGTTACCCACAAAGGGAAGCCCATCAGACTAACAGCAGATCACTCGGAAGAAACTCTACAAGCCAGAAGAGAGTGGGGAGCAATATTCAACATTCTTAAAGAAAAGAATTTTCAACCCAGAATTTCATATCCAGCCAAACTAAGTTTCATAAGTGAAGGAGAAATAAAATCCCTTACAGACAAGCAAATGCTTAGAGATTTTGCCACCATCAGGCCTGCCCTACAAAAGACCCTGAAGGAAGCACTAAACATGGAAAGGAACAACCGGTACCAGCCATTGCAAAAACATGCCAAAATGTAAAAACCATTGATGCTAGGAAGAAACTGCATCAATTAATGAGCAAAATAACCAGTTAATATCATAATGACAGGATCAAATTCATATATAACAATATTAACCTTAAATGTAAACGTAATAAATGGTCCAATTAAAAGACACAGACTGGCAAATTGGATAAAGAGTCAAGACCCATCAGTTTGCTGTATTCAGGAGACCATTCTCACATGCAGAGACACACACTGGCTCAAAATAAAGGGATGGAGAAAGATCTACCAAGCAAATGGAAAACAAAGAAAGGCAGGGGTTGCAATCCTAGTCTCTGATAAAACAGACTTTAAAACAACAAAGATCAAAAGAGACAAAGAAGGTCATTACATAATGGTAAAGGAATCAATTCAACAAGAAGAGCTAACTATCCTAAATATGTATGCACCCAATACAGGAGCATCCAGATTCATAAAGCAAGTCCTTAGAGACTTACAAAGAGACTTAGACTCCCATACAATAATAATGGGAGACTTTAACACCCCACTGTCAACATCAGACGGATCAACGAGACAGAAAGTTCACAAGGATATCCAGGAATTGAACTCAGCTCTGCACCAAGTATACCTAATAGACATCTACAGAACTCTCCACCCCAAATCAACAGAATATACATTCTTCTCAGCACCACATTGCACTTATTCCAAAATTGACCACATAATTGGAAGTAAAGCACTCCTCAGCAAATGTACAAGAACAGAAATTATAACAAACTGTCTCTCAGACCACAGTGCAATCATACTAGAACTCAGGACTAAGAAACTCAATCAAAACTGCTCAACCACATGGAAACTGAACAACCTGCTCCTGAATGACAACTGGGTACATAACAAAATGAAGGCAGAAATAAAGATGTTCCTTGAAACCAATGAGAACAAAGATACAACATACCAGAATCTCTGGGACACATTTAAAGCAGTGTGTAGAGGGAAATTTATAGCACTGAATGCCCACAAGAGAAGCAGGAAAGATCTAAAATTGACACCCTAACATCACAATTAAAAGAACTAGAGAAGCAAGAGCAAACACATTCAAAAGCTAGCAGAAGGCAAGAAATAACTAAGATCAGAGCAGAACTGAAGGAGATAGAGACACAAAAACCCTCCAAAAAATCAATGAGTCCAGGAGCTGGTTTTTTGAAAAGATCAACAAAATTGACAGACCGCTAGCAAGACTAATAAAGAAGAAAAGAGAGGAGAATCAAATAGACACAATAAAATACAACAAAGAGGATATCACCACCAACCCCACAGAAATACAAACTACCATCAGAGAATATAAACACCTCTGCTCAAATAAACTAGAAAAAGTAGAAGAAATGGAAAAATTCCTGGATGGAAGGAATGGAAAAAAACTCTCCCAAGACTAAACCAGGAAGAAGCTGAATCCCTAAATAGACCAATAGCAGGCTCTGAAATTGAAGCAATAATTAATAGCCTACCAACCAAAAATGTCCAGGAGCAGATGTGATCAAAGCCAAATTCTACCAGAGGTACAAGGAGGAGCTGGTACCATTCCTTCTGAAATTATTACAATTAATAGAAAAAGAGGGAATCCTCCCTAACTCATTTTATGAGGCTAACATCATCTTGATAGCAAAGCCTGGCAGAGACACAACAATAAAAGAGAATTTTAGACCAATATCCCTGATGAACATCGATACAAAAATCCTCAATAAGATACTGGCAAACTGAATCCAGCAGCACATCAAAAAGCTTATCCAACATGATCAGGTGGGCTTCATCCCTGGGATGCAAGGCTGGTTCAACATAAACAAATCAATAAACTTAATCCAGCATATAAACAGAACCAAAGACAAAAACCACATGACTATCTCAATAGATGCAGAAAAGCCCTTTGACAAAATTCAACAGCCCTTCATGATGAAAACTCTCAATAATTTCGGTTATGATGGCACGTATCTTAAAATAGTAAGATCTATTTATGACAAACCCACAGCCAATATCATACTGAATGGGCAAAACTGGAAGCATTCCCTTTGAAAACTGGCACAAGACAGGGATGCCGTCTCTCACCACTCCTATTCAACATAGTGTTGGAAGTCCTGGCTAGGACAATCATGCAAGAGAAAGAAATAAAGCGTATTCAGTTAGGAAAAGAAGAAGTCAAATTGTCCCTCTTTGCAGATGACATGATGGTATATTTAGAAAACCCCATCGTCTCAGCCCAAAATCTCCTTAAACTGATAAGCAACTTCAGCAAAGTCTCAGGATACAAAATCAATGTGCAAAAATCACAAGCATTCTTATACACCAATAACACACAGAGAGCCAAATCATGAATGAACACCCATTCACAACTGCTTCAAAGAGAATAAAATATCTAGGAATCCAACTTACAAGGGATGCAAAGGACCTCTTCAAGGAGAACTGCACACCACTGCTCAGTGAATTAAAAGAAGACACAAACAAATGGAAGAACACACCATGCTCATGGATAGGAAGAATCAATATCGTGAAAATAGCCATACTGCCCAAGGTAATTTATAGATTCAATGCTATCCCCATTAAGCTACCAATGACTTTCTTCACAGAATTGGAAAAAACGTCTTTAAAGTTCATATGGAACCAAAAAAGAGCCTGCATTGCTGAGACAATCCTAAGCCAAAAGAAAAAAGCTGGAGGCATCACGCTACCTGACTTCAAACTATACTACAAGGCTACAGTAACCAAAACAGCACAGGACTGGTACCAAAACAGAGATATAGAATAGTAGAACAGAACAGAGCCCTCAGAAATAATACTACACATCTACAACCATCGGATTTTTGACAAATCTGACAAAAACAAGAAATGGGGAAAAGATTCCCTATTTAATAAATGGTGCTGGGAAAATTGGCTAGCCATAAGTAGAAAGCTGAAACTGGATCCTTTTCTTACTCCTTATATGAAAATTAATTCAAGATGGATTAGAGACTTAAATGTTAGACCTAATACCATAAAAACCCTAGAAGAAAACCTAGGTAATACCATTCAGGACATAGGCATGGGCAAGGACTTCATGTCTAAAACACCAAAAGCAACAGCAACAAAAGCCAAAATTGACAAATGGGATCTCATTAAACTAAAGAGCTTCTGCACATCAAAAGAAATTACCATCAGAGTGAACAGGCAACCTACAGAATGGGAGAAAAGTTTTGCAATCTACTCATCTGACAAAGAGCTAATATCCAGAACCTACCAAGAACTCAAACACATTTACAAAAAAAAAAAAAAAAAAAAAAAAAAAACGTGGGC